>NW_021584011.1:0-239 GCF_001605985.2 Dendrobium catenatum
AAAGTTGATTTTTAGTACAATTTTTTTTTTTCAAATTAGAGAAAAAATAATGATCTAAAGTTGTCCCAAATCAAACCTTAGACTTCGTTTGGGACGGTTTTCTTACTGCTTCTTAAAGCAGTTTTTTAGTACACCAATTTTAAATTTTTATATAAAAAATTGATTTAAGAAACAATAAAAAACACGTCTCAAATAAAACCTTAGTTGGTAAAACATTCGACATTATTGTCAAGATACTT
>NW_021584012.1:0-214 GCF_001605985.2 Dendrobium catenatum
ACAATGTTTTCCCTTTAATGAAAAACAAGCCAGTATCAGTCCTGCAAAGCAAAAGTCAAACAATGTGGTTCCCTCATTTATGCTTATACCTGAATCTATTACTACAGCAAATCAACAGGCATGCCATACTTTTCCCAACATGGCGACGTCCTCGGTTCTTCCAACATGTCACCAGACCTCTGATATTGTCAGTTTGCCACAGCATCCCGCTTCC
>NW_021584013.1:0-280 GCF_001605985.2 Dendrobium catenatum
TAGGTGGCAGACATGCTATATTAAAGTTTTATGTGTTAGATATGTAAATATCATGAAATAAAGTGATATGTATGTAAATCCCTCAAGAAAATTTTAGCCAAACAGAATTATGATTGTGATTTGAAAAGCCAAACAGTAACAATCAAACATTCATATTACTGCTGCCATACATATGTTTACAAGAATCATTATAATTTTAAATAATTTAATTAAAAGAGATATTTGAATAATTTGAAAATAAAATGGATAAGAAAACGTAAAAATATTGAATCTATTGAAT
>NW_021584014.1:0-245 GCF_001605985.2 Dendrobium catenatum
CTAAGATCAAATCCTTGGGGTGACTTGTAGAGTATCTACAATCTCTAGGTAATGTCTGAGAAGGTCCAACCCTTTCCTCCAGATCTAAATTTTCTACTCCTTGGGTGACATCTCCTACTCCTTCTATGTTTTGGTGACCTACTTCCTTCTCCAAATTTTCTACTCCACTTGTAATCTTCCCAATATCATCATCATCCTCAACTCCATTCTTTTTAGGATCAGACTCATCAAATACTACATGTGTA
>NW_021584015.1:0-303 GCF_001605985.2 Dendrobium catenatum
TTGCTATCCTGGGGTGGGTGCAAATATTGATGAGATGTAAATATTTCAGTAAGAATTTGTGAGGGCGATGAGGATGATGATTTCGAATTTAGTTATCAATCGGGCAAGGCTACTAATGAATAGTTATATGTTTTCTATGGTAATGATGTGGTGTGCTTGGATGGTCTGGAGCTTTTTACTGGCAACCACACAGCTACATTTACCAAGGGGATGCATGCATATCTATTAGTAGAATGCTTTTGCACTTTTCTTATTTTATGACTTCCACAATCATCTGAGCCCTCTTGTTGTTCGTTTATTGGT
>NW_021584016.1:0-275 GCF_001605985.2 Dendrobium catenatum
CATTCCCGAAGAGAGTAATGAGGCATCAACATTAATTCTCAGCCAATCCTTCGGTGGGGGGCACCAAGTATTATGAGACTCCGTAGGGAGATTGGTACCCCAGTTGGAAAGATATGGACAAGAATTGTTGACAACAACTGAAAGAACATTAGCAGCCACCAAATAATAGGGTAGAGCACTTTTACCATGCTTAACTTCATTCCTATTTCTCCAAGAGTAATAGACAATGGTACAATATATTTTGATTGTGCCAATATGACTTCTAGTTAATCTCC
>NW_021584017.1:0-325 GCF_001605985.2 Dendrobium catenatum
TTTTTCATATAAAATTTGCTAAACTTCTTTTTTTTTTATAAACTTATCATCGCTTATATTTGAAATTTATTTATTTAAGTATGATGTAAATAAAATTTATTCAAACTGATTTTAATTTGAACACTGTGCGTTTGTTCGAATATAAATCTAATCAAGATTATCTTGGATTGTACATTATATTGTGAGACTTAATTTATTTATATTTTTCAGTATTGGAGGCTCAATGATAAAATAAAGGGATTTTTACATGCATAACACTTAAAAATCTCTTATTTACTCATTTAACATCTAAAATTGTCTATTTACACGCCTACCACTTAAAACC
>NW_021584018.1:0-650 GCF_001605985.2 Dendrobium catenatum
GTGCTTTGCACCAGAAATTTTTTCTGTACAATGCCCCGACGCTGCGTACCCGAGCGTCATAGCGTTGAACGACAGATAGTAGAGCATCACAGCAGTCGAGATATGGCGCCGCAGTGGGTCAAGACGGAGACTGAGCGCCGTAGTGTTGAGTGTTTAAGCGCTGTAGCATTTTCAAACAGAGAGTGGGCGTCACAACACCCTAAATTGGCGCCGTAGTGTTGCAAGACGGACATTATGGTTTTCTTTCTCTTTTCTCTGAAAAGTTGTGTCCCTTGGGATTATTTTATTTGGCTTTCTCTTATATTTTTAGTTAGGGAAAGTGTGAGAATGGTGCATATGAGAAGAAAAGCCAGGAGAGAGTGAGAGACAAGAGAGATTTGTACTTATTTCTTCCAATTTTCATGGTGAATTTCTTGGTGGGGTATGGCTCCGTGATTTTTCCCCCTATTTTGAGTTTTTCCACTTTAAATTATGGTGTCCTTTACTTTTCCGTTGTTTTTACTTTCTTGCTTGTTTCGTCATTGTGGTGTTTACTCCTAATCTCATCATCTCTCTCTCAAACAATTGGTATCAAAGCAAGGTTCTTCATATTGAGTGGAAGTAATGGTGGACAAAGCAAGGTACAAGATTGAAAAGCTCAATTGTTCGAA
>NW_021584019.1:0-500 GCF_001605985.2 Dendrobium catenatum
GAGGTTAAGAACACTCTCTTTGAGATGAATGCTGATTATGTGGCTGGGCCTGATGGTTTCACTGTTAAGTTTTTTCAGAAAACCTGGGACTTAGTTAAAGATGATGTCTATAATGCTGTTGTTGATTTCTTTAATGGTAATCCTATTCCTAAATATTTTTCTTCTACCTCTTTAGTTTTGATTCCTAAAACTAATGAGGTTAATTCTTGGAATGATTTCAGACCTATTAGCTTGTGCACTGTTTTTTATAAACTTCTTTCTAAAATTTTGGCGAATCGTCTGTCTTTACTTCTGCCTAAGCTTATTTCTCCTAACCAAATGGGTTTTGTTAAAGGGCGTGCTATTGTGGATAATATTCTTCTTGCGCAAGAATTTTGTCAGGATCTGGATATTAAATCCAGAGGGGGTAACATGATTTTGAAACTGGACATCGCTAAGGCCTATGATAATATTAGTTGGACCCTTATTTACAAAATGCTTAACCTTTTTGGTTTTGATGC
>NW_021584020.1:0-219 GCF_001605985.2 Dendrobium catenatum
GATTAGACGTGCTAACGGTAGACAATGCCCTTCGTGGTCCCATCATAGTTTAACCCAGTTTTCATTTCCTTTAGGTTAATATTCTTCCTTTTCTTAGGATATGACATGCTAGTGGTGGATAACACCCTTCGTGCTACATCCTAAGGACTCGTTTGGTTGTTCAATGTTCTAAAAAAAAATTATTTTAAAGTCATTGTGGAGAAAATGGAGTTTCACAAA
>NW_021584021.1:0-1196 GCF_001605985.2 Dendrobium catenatum
ACCTTGTCTAAAGCCACATTATCCCTCTATCCAATTTGATAAACTACCATTGATTGAAATAGAGAAATTGGATCTTTGAGTACAATTTAAAATCAGTTTAGAATAGAATTCTGTAAAACCAAAATAATACAAAGCCTATTCCAAGGTTAAACAACCCATAGAATCATAGGCTTGCTCCATATCTATTTTGAAGGAAACAAAACCTTTTGAAGATTTGGATATCCTTAATTTATGAATCACTTCTTGGGCTATAAACACTTGGTCTGTAAGAGATCTTCCTTTGATAAAGATCAATTTGGAGATGAAAGGAGCCATTCTATTCATGAGGATTTTAGCCACCAATTTATAGACCGAATTGCATAAACTAATTGGTCTATAGTTAGAAGGAGTTAACAAATTACTGATTTTTGGAATAAGCACAACTATCGTTTCCTTCCATTTGGGATCCATTTCGGAAGTTTCAAAGAAACCCTTTAAGGCATTCCATAAGTCAAATTTGATAATCTCCCAATAAGCTTTAAAGAATGAAAAAATAATACCGTCATTACCTGGAGAGATATTATTTTCGCTTTATTTGACAACACTTTCCATCTCTTCAATTGTGAAATCTTTGCTTAATGAACTTCTATCTTCCTCATCAAGGCAGCTCCAAGAAGAATGCCAATCCTATAGTAAGCATCTACAGAATCTCCATTTGTCCTGAAAATGTTTTATAAAAACATTTTCAATAAGTGTTTGTTCCTCCACCACTTCTCCAACTTCATTCTTAATCTTAGAGATAAAGTTTGAATTTCTTCTAGATGATGCATAGGCTTTAAAGAACTTTGAATTCCAGTCACCCTCCACGATCCATTTCACCTTTTCCCTTTGCCTACACCATGTATCAAGCTTGGCAAGAGTTGAATTGAGCTCTCCCACTTTAGATTTTAGCAACCAGCTTTCTTCTATAGAAAGATTTCCTTCATTTGCCTCTTCCTGTTGGAGGTTTTCAATTTGAATCAATAGTTGCTTCTTTAGAGAGAGTAAATTCTGCATTTTAACTTTGCTCCAATAGTAAAGTGCCTTTAGAGAGTTTTTCATTTTGAAATTCAAAATGTTAGCTGCATTTCCTCTATAATTCCTTTTCCAAACTTTGTTCACCACAGCCATTGAAGCTTTTTTTTGAGCCCAAACATCCTCAAATATTACTATCCTCT
>NW_021584022.1:0-941 GCF_001605985.2 Dendrobium catenatum
AACTGAATGAAAATCTCATTATGCCTCCTTCTGGTGCAATGAAAACTAGGCCTATGCCAGCTTGGGCCCTAATAAGATTTGGAGGTCGGGTAGGTTTAATCGACGATGCTCCACCAAAATACATCTCCCAAAATGCTACTTTCTTATTTTCCTCAACTTTCATGATTTGTTCATCTGGCAGATCATCATTAAGTGGAAAGTCTGCTGGGATAGGATGTGCGGCAAGAAAATCTGTCAAGGCTTGTCCTTTCACAGCCTTTTGTGGTAGGTACGTGATATCAAACTGCAATAATAATAGTGCCCATCTAGCTAGGCGACCTGTCAATGCTGGTCTTGTCATCAAGAATTTCAGCGGATCGATCTTTGATATCAGTGTGATTTTGTGAGACAGCATGTAGTGACGAAGTTTCTGAACTGCAAAAATCAACGCTAGGCAATGCTTCTCAATTGGAGAATAGCGGATCTCTGCTTCAATCAACCTCCGACTGATGTAATAAAGTGCATTTTCTTTTCCTTCTTCGTTATGTTGGGCCAATAATGCTCCGAGGGACTCTTCTAATGCTGCCGTGTACAGTATAAGAGGCTTCCCCGGGATTGGTAACGCGAGAATGGGCGGATTCAATAAGTATCTTTTGATGCTGTCAAACGCTTCCTGACACTCAACATCCCATCTAAAGCGAACATCTTTTTTCATAAGCTTGGAAAATGGCTGGCACCTACCCGAGAGATTTGATATAAATCTTCGAATAAAAGCCAGTTGCCCTTGCAAGGAGCGGAGTTGTCGCAGGTTTCTTGGGGGTGGCATCTCTGTGATTGCTTTAATTTTATTGGGGTCGACCTCGATGCCTCGATGTCGAACAAAGTACCTCAAAAATTTGCCGGAGGAGACCCCAAAAGCACATTTAAGAGGATTCATCTTCAGATCAAACTTTTTGATTCTC
>NW_021584023.1:0-494 GCF_001605985.2 Dendrobium catenatum
TTATCTCCTATTGAGCATATGGAACGAATAGAAACTTTCTTAAAATTTTTTTCTAAGTCCTATTCATCCAAGAAGAATTATACAATTGTCCAGGATGATTGGTTCTCTGTAAAATTTTCGTCCATATGAAATTAAATTATCGTCAATGGCGACTGGTCCTCTGGAAAATTTTCGACCAGACGAAATTAATAATCGTCCAGGACGATCTGGTATCTGGAAAATTTTCATCTAGACCAAATTTAATTATCGTCCATGGCGATTGGTCCTCTGGAAAATTTTCGTCCAGACAAAATAAAAAATCGTCCAGGATGATCGGTCCTCTGTAAAAATTTTGTCTAGACGAATAAATTTTCGTCCAAACTATTAACCGACTTAGAACGGTTTTCAGCAATTTCTAGAACCGACCTAGTATAAATCGTTCGTACCGGACGAACCTAGTTCGTACGGGACGATCAGTTGTACAAAGACATTTCGTACACATGTACAAATGGGGT
>NW_021584024.1:0-267 GCF_001605985.2 Dendrobium catenatum
CGTCCCAGGATGAGTTTCTCACTGTAAAAATTTTGTCTGGATGAAGTCCAGTTCGTCCAGGACGATGGGAACCGACTATGGCAGTTTCTGGCAATGTTCTGCAGTTTTCAAAACCAACTTTTGATATAACTGTTCGTACCGGATGAAATTTTTTATCCCGGGATGAACCAATTTCATCCAAGATGAAATTGGTTCGTACAGATGAACAAATGGTTCGTACGGGACAGTTTCTTACTCAGTTCGTCCGTACTAACTCAATTTCGTACG
>NW_021584025.1:0-240 GCF_001605985.2 Dendrobium catenatum
GGTGTTGACAAGTTCATCTTGTTAGGACATTTAGTTCAACTAGGAATGAACCTAAATTTATTTTCTAATTTAAATATCTCTTAAGATTCATTCTAATTAATTGAATTTTCTACAGAAGTATTTATCATATTTTTAATTTTATTGGAATTAGAGGTGATTGAGGGGGTGCTTGTTAGCTTTAAATTTAAAATAAATCCTTTAATATTATATGTGACATTAAAATTTTATCACCCCAACTTA
>NW_021584026.1:0-269 GCF_001605985.2 Dendrobium catenatum
CTCATATGTTTTCTTTTTCTTTGTTTTGTAGATCTTTTGAGTATTAAGGAACTAAAGGACCTTGTTATCGCTTTTTATATTAATATGTAGGCCCCTCTATAAGTTTTAACTAAAAAAAAACACTCCTTTAACATTTGAAAAAAATGAGATGGAATATGATCCATACTAATATCATCCCAAACAAAACTACCACGAAGAGCACAATTAGCACAAACATCTGCTAACTTATTGTAATCCCTATTCACAAAATTTAAAATAAGATAATTAAA
>NW_021584027.1:0-312 GCF_001605985.2 Dendrobium catenatum
AAAATCTCAGAATTTTGAATTCAAAAATCCCTCCGGCTCCCTTAATCTTTCCCTTGTAATCAATTAGTTTCCAATTAGGGAAAAGCTCTTCATTAATGCAAATTTGAATTCGAATTAGCATTAATCACACCATTAATCTCTCCCACCGTTTAAGCTAATCGTCATTAATTCTCAAATATGAATTTAAATTCAGATTTAAGACATTAATTCCCTCAATCAACTCCAATCACCCCTAATAACCGCTGGCCCCCATCTCTCCCTTTTCCATTTAATGTGAAATTTAAATTTCAAAATACACACCCCCCCCCTCTT
>NW_021584028.1:0-294 GCF_001605985.2 Dendrobium catenatum
TCAAAGACAAACCAATGAAGAAGCTAATCATATCATTTCTTCTATTGAATAGTTGAAACTTCATGTGCTATATAATTTATGTTTATGCTTTTGTTGTTGTACTAGACATTTAATGCTTTCTTATATTTTGATATTATAAGGTACAAGACTAGAAATGATGTTTTTTATTTTTTTATTTTTTATTTTTTTGTATTTTCAAATATTATGCTTTGATTGCTTTATTAATTTTTATGTATAATTTATAAATTATAATGCCGTGTCCGCGCCATACCCGTATCCTATATTTTTAAGAAT
>NW_021584029.1:0-318 GCF_001605985.2 Dendrobium catenatum
TTTTTTTTTTTTCTAAAATAATTTGTATCAAAACTATCACCGCTAGCCTATTTTCCAATTTGAGGTCTATACAGATAATAAATAAACAGTATGTTGCATCCTTGGTTATACTATACTTTTATCAAGCTTTGTGATCATCAAATCATGTTGTATTAAATCTACAAAATTTATCTCCAAATTGTGTAGATGAGAATTCATAATTACGCGGTTGACACGGTCATTTCAATAAATAATGTCTCATGATACTATCCATATCGTCAGGATGATAATACAAAAAAAAAAATTTCTCAATTTGGGATCGGCGGGGATGTCCGCAAA
>NW_021584030.1:0-268 GCF_001605985.2 Dendrobium catenatum
AACTAATGCCTCCTTTTATGTCGATGTGGAATCGCATAAGTGCTTGGAGTAAAATGATGAGGTGCTCGTAGTGGCCTGGTACGTAGATGGCGCTGGTCCTGATCACTAACATCTTGCTGAGTAACTGGGGGCTCTCCCAAGGTGGAAGGTACAAACTGAGGTGTGGAGGCGACGTCAAACTCAGCTGTGAAGTGGCTCTGTGAGGGACCAAGATCAGGATAGGAGGATGGCCCAGCATCATATGGATCTGCAGTCGGAATGGCTGGAC
>NW_021584031.1:0-3620 GCF_001605985.2 Dendrobium catenatum
ATACGACATTGTCAGAGTGATATATAGCAAGGATTGTGGAAGAATGAGTCTGGGGTCGGCTCGGCGTGTATACTACTGACATATGTACATGTAGGTGGATTAGTAGCTCTGGGGGCTGTGATGCTGCTGAGAGTCATAGTAATGCATGTTACGCTAACTCAATACTTAGAGACTATTTATACTCGATAGACCCGAGAACATATCCTTAGGACGAGGGAACTCTGCGAAGCCCACTGTGTGGCATTGGCATCCATATGTGAGAAAGCTTTCAATTACAAATACAATCTAATACAAGGGCTTCTTAGGAATACAATACTTTATTACTAGCCTTTATCCCAGGCTTAGACTTGAACTAATAGATTTTATAAAACTCTTACTCCTTATCATATTCTTGTGTTGGCTCGATGCCTTTATGGGTGGGGTCTTACAGTTCATTCAAAGTATTGGTGACTTGCTAGAGTAGTTAAGTCTAGATTATCAATTAATGATAAACGGGGGCTTTCCTGGGCTACCAATAGGTATAAATTATGGGATTTCTTCCGATGATGTTAAGCCTCTCCCTGAAGGCTAAGACTAATTCTAGTAGATACCTTTTACAATCCAAATTTGCTTTCTACTTGTCTTTAATCGGCAGGAGATAAAAGTGCTAGATCTTAACTGGTCCGCGCTAGCAAGTACTTATCAGCAAATCAATAAATACAAGGACTCCAGGATCACTAGGAAAGACAAGAGGACATAAGATATGTAATGAAATACATTTATAAGTACCTCCCAGGGCCAATTAGAACATAAATGAAAAAACAAGAGGAGGATGCCTTCCAGGGGATACATGGAGATACATATAAGGATATAACATTAATACAATTATTGGAACCAGAATTCAGCCTAGCTACGCCCCTAAACACCCACTGGGAAGGCTCTATCAAAGGAATCGACTTTCTCAATGTATGTTATTGCTTTGGATAGGTGTGGAGCCAATGCCTTTATAGATCTTAGTAATTAAGTTTATGGTTACTATTCAATGTTTCAGCCTTAGGGGGGGCACCAGGCTACCTAGGGGCTTAGAATTGAAATACAACCTACCCTATTGACGACATATTATCCTGGCTGTATCCCCTTCCTAAAATGGCCCATAAGGCTGTGAGTAAATCTTCAACTATTATTGTTAGCCCCAGAGGTCCCTCTAGACTTAACTATCTGGGCACTAAAGGTCTGCAGGTTTCCATAATTATCAGGGTATCATCATGGTATCTATAAGGCCTTGTTGTTGGTGTGGGATGTATTGGTTTCTAATAATAGTACTAGCTAGATTGTCCCTAACCCCTAGGGAGGTATCCCATTATTGCAAAGTTACAGGAGCCTCTATGTTGCCCTTGGTTTGTGTTAAACCTGTATTACAAGCACCCTCTAAGTAGATTGGAGGCCTATCCCCTGGGATTTTCATTACAATGCTTACCCTGAGGTCCTGCAGCATCACAGACTCCCAAGGAGGATTTGATAAGAAAGTTGTACATATATCTTCTATTATTGCTTGGCGCTAAGAGTTACCTGTAAAGCATGGATACTTAGATCTCTAACACAAATCTAGATCCATTTATTCTATTCTCATTGCTACAGGGCAAGCCTCAGAACTTACCCTGCCTACCACTACAAGATCCTACCTGTATAATAATCCTAGTAGCCGGGCATACTATTGCAAGTTAAGAGGTAAGTACATAATATCTCCAACAAATCTAGGGTCTAGCCCTGCCGAGGTATAAATTACGAAGACCCCTATGGGGCACCAGATCTAGATCTACTCTAGGGGACCTTCCTGATGAACTTTTGAGTTACAAACTCTAGTATCTATAGCTGGGTTGTAAGTGTGCCCTTGGAGTTCTATCTATTGAACCTCAACTTAAATGAAAAGTTTCCCTTCTTATCCCTTCCCTTAACTTACACCACTACTAACCTTTCTGCTACCTTCCAATGGTACCCTAAGTACGAGTATTTGTATTATACTTTAGCCTGTATTGGCCCTTGCGTACCCCAATAGTATTGGGCCTGTATTTGTAACTGTTAGTGTGTTTCGATAGTTTGCCCTTGTACTTATGCCTTTGTACTCCTCTTAAAAGCTCCTAGAGAGGAGCTGTATTGACTTATGTCTTGATGTCCAAGTACTTCTTATAGAAAGCCCTGGGGCCCAATAGTCCTTGTCTTGGTTTCCTTAGACCTGTCAAGTGTAATTCCAATCCTTAGCTTCTAGAGGGTGCTTCTCCTATCTTTAGTACCTCCTACTAGTTCATTGATTTCCTATGGTTGTAGCCGTCCCAGGGGGCCTTTATGTCTCTTTCTTTCTCTTCAGGTCGTTGTCCACCTAGCCCCTATCTAAGTAAGGTTTCTCCAGTCAAGAATTGATTCCCCTCTATGTCTTGATCAATGTCTTAGTACTATCAAAGGAATTCAAGTACATCTAGGACATAAATACAATTAGATCTTCGAGACCCATCATATGATGGGTGATTTGAATGAAATCCCAATTGCCAGGTAAGCCCCTAGGGGGGGAGTGATTTATATAACCTGCATTATTTGGATAACCCTTTAAGTTATTTGGCCTGGATATATCTATTTTATCTAGTGTATTAGCCTAGTGTATTCTTTAGCCTAGGGGATTTATAAAAGATCTTTAGTCTCTGATGATACGTTTAGCGATGATACAATTGCTGCAGATATTTATCTTGATAGCTAACCAGTCAGTATAGGTTATAAATACCAAAGTTTATGCCCTTACATAAAGTTGCAGCTCTACATAAGGCTAATCCCATTATGCATAGAATCTACTAGTCCTACACTCCCCATGTGTACTTATACGCCTTGAGCCGGTACAAATAATCTTTCCACTAATGAAATTGTAACTCCATTACAAGTATTATCTATACTCCAATACATACCAGGACCCATACACCTAGACATTTCAAGATAAATTCCATCTAGGCCCCGAGGGCCTCGTAGCCCGAGGGCTACTTCTAGTACACATCTATTAGACCAACATATTTAAGGCATTAACATCAAAGTCAATTGAACCCAGAGGAGAACAGGACACAAACTACCATATGATCCAAAGACCCCCAGGGCTGGTACCACACTATTGCCAAATACTTGTACGGTGCAACTCAGGGCAGATGATGAAGGTACGTAAAGACTAGTACTTGATCCCCACGAACACCAGCACATGGTCCGCATAGCAGATATGGGAGACTTGCAGATCCTGTGGTCTTGACGATGAAATCCGTCTTTTCTCTGAGCTATCCGAAAACCGATCAACTTTCTTCTTGGAAAGAAGAGCACTAATAAAGGTCGGGCGAGGGTCCTCATCAGTTCCCAAGTTTCTTTCTTTTAGCTCATCCATGGTAGCAGCCTGTCCACCATCTTCGAGTTCTTCTGGTGCAGGTATAGCTTCCATATCTTTCTCTTCATTCATATCTGTATCTTCGGTAGTCAGATGTTCATCTTTTACCGCATAACATGTCTTTTTCTGAGCATGTTCTGCTACGATAAATCCCAGACCTTTCGTATCACGACTACCCATCTTTGATAATTCTTGACACCACATTCTTTGAAAGAAACGTGCTCGTCGCCAA
>NW_021584032.1:0-300 GCF_001605985.2 Dendrobium catenatum
AGGTCTCAACACCAAATTAGATTTCATCTTCAAAGTACAGGTGTGAGCTATATGTCCAAATAATTCACAATTATTACCTTTGACATTAGGAAAAGTATTCCTAAGTTTTCTACCATTTGTTTGTCTTCTAAGGGATTCCATATATTTAGGATTTGTAAAATCTTCAAGTTTGGGGGGTGGTATCCTATTATCCTCAAGAGCTCTTATTTTTAATTTATAAAAAGAATTTATATCCTCCAAGATTAGATTTGTATAATTGATTCGATATGTTTTGCTCTCAAATTCATCCTTAAATATTTT
>NW_021584033.1:0-427 GCF_001605985.2 Dendrobium catenatum
AACATGATAATAACTTCAATCTGTGTTCAAGTTCTTTATCTCCTAAATAATTTCTTCGGTACTATTCAGTTCCTCCTTCAGTATTTAAGTTGTAAGTTCAAATATGGTCAGTTTAAGGACTCGATCTTATGAACCTATAGAATGGATTATATTGAAATATGATAAGATAGTTGCTATTATAAATAAAATAGCATTTTTATAAAATAATATTCTAATGCCTACATAGATGCACCAACAAGCCTTGCATTTTTAGGGGCAATCCAATGAGCTACCATCATGCCCTCATCCTTGACATTCTCCACATTCATCATGTATTGTTCCTTAGCTCCTTTTGCACCTCTAATTGGCATTTATGGAAAGAAAGATAAGGAATCTTTGCCATTAGACCCACTATCATAATAAGATCCAATATATAGTCATTACATCA
>NW_021584034.1:0-255 GCF_001605985.2 Dendrobium catenatum
GATCAAGGCCCTCAAAAAATAAAACAAAAGAAAAACATATAAAAAAACACAGTAAAAGAAAAAAAAAACACAACGAGAAAAGAAAAAAACTAATATTTTTGAATTTTAATTTTTCTATTTTTTTTTTATTGAGGTATCATATGAGAAGTTTTAAACTTTAGAGTTCTACAAGGTCAAGAAGTTTAGCCAATCCCAATCATACAAAGGTAAAATATCCTATTCTGTTAACCCTAGATCAGACGTTCTTTATGGTTC
>NW_021584035.1:0-222 GCF_001605985.2 Dendrobium catenatum
CAGAGCTTGAAAGTTACTTGGATGATTCCAAGTTGGATAGGAATTCTGAGTTAGATATTTTACATTATTGTAAATTAAACCAGTTCAGGTTTCCTCAAGTCTCAAGAATGGCTTGTGATGTTTTGTGCATACCGATTTCCACTGTGGCATCTGAAAGTACTTTTAGCAATAGTGGTCGAGTTCTTGACCAATATCGAAGTGCATTGAAACATGACATTGTGG
>NW_021584036.1:0-371 GCF_001605985.2 Dendrobium catenatum
ATTAAATTAATAATATAAATAATAATTACAAAAAATGTATATTATAATTTTAACCAAGGCAAATCCAAAAGCTTACTTAAAATTTCTTGCAATGAAGCTTTTCATTGGTAAAATTTTGATCAGTATATTTTGATAAAAAAATTAGTCCAAAAGATCTCATTCGCAAGAGATGGTGAAGTACCGCTTAATGTAGATGATGACCAATTTTATATATATATCTGTCATTGTATTGGGCAAAGAAAAATCATTCCATTTGAATCCTTGCTGCTTGTTTCACTTGCAAGTCTCGGATCCCCTTGGCTAAGCAAGATGACAAAGAGAACCAAGAAGGCTAGAATTGTTGGAAAATATGGCACAAAATACGGGGCTAG
>NW_021584037.1:0-352 GCF_001605985.2 Dendrobium catenatum
GTCCTACAGCTTTTGAGACAACGAAAGCGGGCATTAAAATTGGGATTCTTACGTAGCTATCTGTGGAAAACTTCTCTACTTGTCTTATTTGATGGATTTTGCTGTCATCTGACCGCTATTCCTAGTCTTGGTCTCCCATTCTTCTTCTTTACTTTCTGAAGAATGGTAAGGATGGTGATACATTTTTACAATTAATGGCTGATAGTTATAGTTGTCTTTTGCTTGCCTTAGTACTATAATCATTGAGATTTTTCTTGGAAGAATTCTGCTGGTGATTGCCAACAAGTGACTGATCTTATGGAAATCATGTTTCTTATACTCATTTTGCAATGGCTAACTTCAAGGATTGCCT
>NW_021584038.1:0-477 GCF_001605985.2 Dendrobium catenatum
TCTCAAGAGCTGTCTTCGAGCAGATTAATTATTTTGTATGGATGCTGAATGTCTTATGGAGGTTAATCAAAATGCGTCACGTCACATCTTCGTTGTGTAACGTGGCTTGGTACCGCTCAGTACCACTAACGTGGCTGCATATGATTCACCTCCAAACGTAGAGTTATGTCTGGGCTCCGCACAAAATAATTTCTCCTTCATGCGTGGAAAGTGTCAGCGTTATACAGCTGATTTTTTAATATTCAGAGTGATTTATTGATAGGGTTGGATCCGACGAGCATGCAATGAATTGGTGGACCCATTATCCAAGTTCACTTCCCGAGTTCAGGTTGGATATTCAATGAGAAATCTATGAATGCTCTTATTTATATTCAGGGCTCCACCGATAATCTTTTCTCATCATATTTTTAAAGATAAAATGTTTTGGTCTTCCTTCAAAACTGTGCCGAGTAAGCAAGTAATGTGGCTAAAAAAAAA
>NW_021584039.1:0-203 GCF_001605985.2 Dendrobium catenatum
AAGTTCAGAGAAGATCCAAATCGTATATACACGCATAAGTAGCTCCATCCAAGCCAAAAACGATCAATATGTAATATCTATATGTATCTATCAAACAATCAAGTTTGTAAGCCATCTTATTGAGCCAGGATCTAATAATTCTCATCATCACTCACAGGGATGGAATTATTAAATTTTTATTTAAATGATGGAAATTTCTAATT
>NW_021584040.1:0-312 GCF_001605985.2 Dendrobium catenatum
TTTCCTATAGGCGCAAGCCCCTATAGTTAATTACCCCACCCAGTCAAGAGAGAGAACTTTCGATTAAGTCTAGTCGTCAATCATATACATAAAGATACGTGTTATTCGGCATATAGTAGCAGCATGGGTTGAATATTGGAGATTGGGTATTGGAAGATTTGGAGATTTGATATTTAAAATTAGAAATTTCACTATTTTACACTTAAAGCGGATGGTGGGGGAATAGATGATAGACCCGATCAAGATCCCATGGTTCCGTTGTCCCGGACCATCATAGTCCCTGGTCTACTTAGTCAGAGGAGGTAGTCGACC
>NW_021584041.1:0-431 GCF_001605985.2 Dendrobium catenatum
CTAACTCCAGGAAAATGATACACTAATCTACTCATGTGATGATGCTTCTTTTTATGCAATGATGGTTTTTTGTTTTCAAAAGTTTTTAGATTTTCTAACTTTTTAAACTCCTTTTCTAACTCAGCATGAGATGATTTTAATGAATCATGTTCATTAGATAATTCAGCACGCTTTTTGTTTAATGCATCAAACTCATCAAGTTAAGACATGTGATTACTATCAATTGTAGAATGATCTTTAAGAAGAATTTCATGCTCTTTTTGTAGTTTTCAAAATTTCAATTTTAATTTGGCATGTGTTTTCTTAAGTTTCCTGTATGATGCTGTTGACCTCATTTTTGTATGAGGTCACTAAGGCCCTTAGATCCTAGGATCCACTCTAGACCTTAAGATCTTTTCCTAGATTCAGACCTCAGGATCTACTCTAGACCT
>NW_021584042.1:0-256 GCF_001605985.2 Dendrobium catenatum
AATTTATTTGTTTATAAAATATATGATACTAATAATTGCATTGATTTAATTTTAAAACTTACATAGAAACAATACTACAATTTTTATTTACATAGAAACTTACATAGAGTATTGCTTGGTTCATCGTAATGATCTTGATTGGAATTTTGGATCTATTGGTAGGCTTCAAGATAGCATGCTTTATTAATTGGTGGCCAACGATGGTATAGTATTTTTCATTCAAGCTTCTTACCATATTTACATTTTTTTTTTTTTT
>NW_021584043.1:0-293 GCF_001605985.2 Dendrobium catenatum
TGCCGCACCAGGGTTGGTGAAAAGGAGCCTGTTATAAAGGATTCTCCACCTAGTTGTGGGAGCTAAAGGAGCGACACTTCGTTACTGCAATACTCATAGGGTGCCTCCGAAGAGTGGATGTAGGTCAAGAATTGACTGAACCACAATAAATCCGGTGTGATCTTTCTTTGTTTTGCTTCCACATTTATTTATTTTTGTACTTTAATTTCTATGGTATTTTTTTGTTTTAATTTTATGCTTTACCTAAGAAATCTTTTTTAAAATACCAATTCAGTGCCCCCCCCCCCCCCTTT
>NW_021584044.1:0-15937 GCF_001605985.2 Dendrobium catenatum
TGTGCGATGCGTTTTCTATATGAGCATAGTACGGACTCACTTGTTATAAAAGATGTGTAAACTCATCTTCTGGTTCAATTACTCATCTACATTAGACCTGAATGAATCTATGTCATCATGCTTTGAACTTGATTGAGAAGTTTGCAATGAGAAACGTGGCATTTTTTGGAGCAAAAGAATATAAAAAATACTGAAAAAAAAAACATGAAAATCCGAAGAAAATTAAAGAAAATCATTGGAAAAATATGTTGAAATAGTACAAAATACTCTAGAAATTTTAAATTTGGGGAAATAAAAAAACCTAATTAAAGAAAAAAAAAATCCAAACAGCTTCAAAAAAAAAATTGTAATGGATCCAATAGCCATTTTTAGTGCTCTAGATCATTACAAGATTGTATCGAAGCTCGCAATCCTATATTTTTCCTCCAATACAAAATATATAATACCATAAATTCTAAAAAAAATATTAAAAATGGGTTGTAAATAGTAAGATAATATGAAGACCACCAGGGTATGATCTTCCACATCTGAGATGCGGTTGAAGAGGCTTCAATTCCAATAGCTTGTAGAGCAAAGTCATGAGTATCAATTTATAGGACTTTCCATTAACAAAGTGGTCTCATTTTAAGGCCTTATTTTCCAAATGTTGTGGTACAATAAACAAAGCAATAGTTCAATAATGAGTAAAAGCTAAAAATAGTCTCCCGATTATTGATAAATATCCAATTTAACCCCAGAGTTTAGCATTTCCCCATTTAGTCCCTTGACTATTAGAAATTGAGCCAATTTAGCCCAAGAGCCCTAAATAAGAGTTGAAGTTAACTCCAAAGTTAAATATGAAGGGTATTTTAGATATTACAAGTGATTATGATATTACATTGCTTATATTGCGCTATTTTATCATTTAATAAATTATAGTATATAGTTAATCTAGTACATAATAAGGATGAATAAATAGTGAATAAATTTTATATTTTTTAAAAGAAAAATCTAACATTGCTCTTCTTTACTATATTTCAATAATTTTAGAGATTATGTAATAGATTAACTATATATGAGCAATGTTAGATTTCACTTGAAAAAAAAAAATAAATTTTTTCACTATTTATTCACTCTTATTATCAACTATATTAGCTATATACTACAATTTATTAAATGATAAAATAGAATAATGTTAGCAATGTAATCTTATATTCACTTGTAGTATCTAACATACTTCATATTTAAATTTGGAGTTAACTTTAACTCTTAATTTAGGCTTTGGGACTAAATTGGTTTAATTTCTAATAGTTGAGAGACTAAAATTGGGCAATGCGAAACTCTATGACTAAATTGGATATTGATCAATAGTCAGAGGACTATTTTGAACTTTTACTTGTTCAATAATCAACTATGATTTGACCCTCTACATGCGGTGGTAGAGCAAATAGGGCTCATAGCTCAATAAACTTACAAAGCTCATTCCTTTAGATATGAACAATCAAACCTACACAGTTAAGCCAATAGCACAAAAGAACTGATCATCTAAATACAAAAGTTGAGTTAATAGCGATTCGACAAATAACCATTTAAAGCTTTATCATCTACATATAGAAACAAAATGGATAGGGCTTAATAACTGCATAACTGTTTATGAACCAATCCTCGACATAAAAAGAATAACGTTGATAAGGTTCATATCTTAGCATTTCCAAAGGTTGATCATCTAAAAAAAGCAATAAAGTTGAAACATAAAAAGAAAAATGATAATAAATAGGTCAAAAATACACAATGCAGACAAAGCACCTGAACTGACTTCAAGTGACAGCTCAAATATAAAAGATCATTAATACTGAAATAACATTTAAAAAAATGCAAAAATATAAAGATGATTTATGCCACCAATGCAAACACTTGATGCCTCAATTTGCATGAAATATTCAGCTCTTCAATGACACGCCCCAGAATCTAAATTGAAAATAATTATATCTTATTATAGTAATAATCAGAGATGTCTAATTTCTTTCAATAATAAAATATCAACAAAAATGCAACTACTGATCAAAACATCAACATACATCTGTGTTCATTTCTCAAAAATCATATAAAATAGTAATGAGTCATACAAATAAACATAATGTCCACCCACTCCTAACTATAAAAGAATAACGAAAAGATAAAACAACAGTAAAACCATAAGAATCTTCTATTTAATCAGTCTCACACTCCTGATTCTCTTCCCTGGCCTGAAATTATTAAACCACATATAATGAGCTAAAAAGCTCAGCAGATCACAAAATCCTACAACTAAACTCAAAGCATGAAAAAAAAAAAACATTATAAATGAAATCCATCAATTCATATCTATAATACTCACTATGATTATGCATCTGTACAAAAAAAAGTAAAACACATGCAGTAATAGTAAAGCTTGTGAACTAGTAAACCAGCAAGGTATCGAGTTTAGTAAACAGTATAGTGTAGTACAGATGTCGGAGTAAAGAAGTAAACCCTCATTATTAAATCATACATCATATCAGTACTATTCAAAAAAAGAATTCATTAAACCAATAAAGTGGAAATACTCAGGAAAACTATCAAAATCTATAACAATACAATACAGTACTATCCAAAAATCATACAGGAGTGCACATATGATGTTTAATTATATCAATATAATTGTCAATAAGTAGCTTATATCATATACCCAGTAATAAAAATTATGTGTTCAGTCATAGAAATCACGTGCTCAGTAACAATAAATCAATATAGTAATAGTAGATCGGCAGTGACAACACAATCAATCAGTAATAATATACCAATAGTAGTGAAACAGTGTAGTAAATCATATCCAACCAATCATACTAAATAAGTATGAGGTTTTGGCATGCGTGTTGTTTTTCCAATAATCAGTAATCGTTGGCTCAATAAACAGAGTTGTCAATCTTGCTCATTAGCAAAGTAATTAACTCCTCATAACTCTCAATCAATGAATCACATGAATCAATAGAGGATAACACCAAACCATCATGTTTAAAGGAAAACTCATCGGTCCACAATCTTGTACAAGTATAAATCAGTCTCCAGCCAATGTTAGTAAATCATTAGCCTTTACTTATATTCACACATAATACTACAATATTATAAAAGTAATAGCAATCAGCTATTACCCAATCACATACTCATATTCATACACAATGTTTGCATTACTAATAAAATCAGATTAAAATATCAAATTATATATTCTGCGCAATTTATACAAAATAAAATAACTATAATTTTAACTGGCGTAATTATGAAACCAACCAATCAAAATATCCTGAATAATCAATAATATGATATACAGGAAGTTATGCAGTAGAAATTCACTAAATTCGTAGAAAATTTAATAAAAATAAATTTGGGAAAATCAAATGGTCAAAAACAAAAATAGAACAACGTAGTGCTCCATTCAACTTTCTCAAACAAAATTAAAGATTTATATTATTCAAAATTAGAGCAGTTACATTCAATATCATAACTAAGGAGTTTAATGTCCAAAACAAGCTCTAACATAAAGATAAATGCATGCAGCTCTCTTCTTCACGATGAGTATGGTCATCACTAATCATAACCGGAGTGGATCCTCATCATAAATATGCCCTAAAATTCCAAGAAAAATCTATTCGAACGCATTTTCCGCATGATGATTATAACAAAAGCAAATTCATAATTGAAGGGAAATCCATTCAAATCTAAGGTCCCAACAGTAAAAAATCTAGCACATATAGCAATCACACATCCATCCTTAGCACTAATTTGTTAAAGATGTCAGTAGTAACTTTGTAAGTTTAAACAAAGCTCACAAAGATTTGATATCATATTAAATACATCCATAGGACCGCACTCAAAAATCTCACACTAATAAAGACATGACTCATGCCCCCTCAACTAGTGGTTAGACATGAGATCTTGATTGATTTGTTATCATTTCCCCCATTGTGAACAGTGATATATTGCAACCTCTCAATTAAGAGGAAAGATTGCTTGTTTAGAGAAGAGAGAGATATAGATATATATTGTTCAAGTTTGAGTTATTTTATGAGGAAGAAAAAGCAAGGCAGCACAAATAACTAGATATCAAAAATTTAAAGTGATTTGGTTAAGAAACCTACATCCATTCTATCAAAATCATCTGAAAAATATCCATTATGACAAAAGATACTAGTAAAGAAGAATAAAGTATAGCAATTATAAATGCTTTTTTTTTTTGATAAATTACAAGAGGACTGAGAAGAAAACAAAAAGATAAAGAGCAAGAGAGAGAGAAAAAGAAATAGAGCTTTAATATAATGAAGCAATAATCTTTCAGGACCCAATCTAAATTCCTTCTAGCTTGCATAAACGGTGCGCTAAGAAGTAGAGTTCTTGGAGGAATACAAAACTATGAAAAGAAGAAAAACCCAAAAAAGTCCCAAAACAGATCCTTCAAAAGAGATGGAACTAAGGTATTTATAGTTTCGTAGTTCAAAAATAGGAGCCTATCTAAATTCCTTCTAACTTGAGTGTGCAATGATACTAGAAAGAAGAGAATTTTGATAGGAGTCCAAATAACTCAAATCATAGAAAATCCTTTAAATTTCAAAACAACGTCCTTCAAAAGATGTGAAGTTGGGATATTTATAGTTGTTGCTGCTCAGAGAAAAAGTGATAAGGAATGAATGTGTTGTAAATTATGTTGGTTGTTGTAGTGGGGAGATGACATGTGGCAATACAAAGGTGGTGAAGAATAGTAACTATCATAAGACATCGTAGAGCATGAACAACACTATGGTAGCACAAGCTTCGTACAGTATGATGAGGTGCATAGTGGAAAAGCTCATGGCTCTTGTATCTGTGTGCACTCACCCTTGTGTAAAATGACATAAGTACCAATGTCTTAAGTGCTTAGGAAACAATTTTTTCCATGCCCTTGAGAGGAAGCCTAGATGTCAAATGTTGAGAGGAGATTAATTACTGGATGTAAACAAAGCAAGAGAATGAGGCCGAGGCAAAGTGGAGATGGATAAATACTACTTGAAATGCATGGTAAATAGGAGTTGCGCATGATAATGTGGCATTTTTCCTATTAATATGAGTCACATTACGACGATTTGTTAAGTGCTATGAAAAATGTGTTTTAGGCCAATATTTTTTACGGTGATTAAATGACAGAGTTGAATGTGGTGCAACAGAACATTAGGAAGCAGAAAATGCTTACCATGTGTCATAAATGGGATGCGCTACATGGATAGGTGTCGAATCCCCAACTCTACTTCTTATGTGCTTTGAGATTGATTGGGACGAAAATTAATGTGTCGGGAATGAACACTTGGGGCAAGCTTGAGCATGATTAAGAGTTTCCAAGAGAAGGTTCTCTAGAAAAATACCTGGACTAACCACGAAAGACTTCCCGAGATGATTAACCTAAGGAAATTTCAAAGAGTTAAGATAGTTAGGTGTTGGGATGAATAGCTTTGTCATGTGACAGGTTCCCATGAAAGGATGAGATGATCTTAATGGAAAACATGAATTTGAAGGATTAAACCCATCAACCACTCTGAGCCAATGGCGATATTTTTTCTCCTCAATATAAATTATTACTACTAAAGAAAACATCGTAGAGCCTGCTAAGTAGCCTTAGTAAAAATTTTCTCTCAAGATCAAGAGAAACAGGAGCTTGCGCCTATAGAACAATTTCAATTATATCATAAAGCCCTTTATGAGGGTAAAATCTATGAAAAATATCTCATATGAATACCTAATACGCCTTCTAAAAAATCAATTCAAAATAACAACATATTTAGCAGAGATAGGTAAGAATTTTACAGGCCCAAAATGAACCCAATCAATTGAGAAATACACCTTCCATGTCACGACCCGGCTCGGATGCTCAATCTAACTAGGCGGGTACGAAAAGTCGGATGATAAAATTCATTAAACACTATACTACTTCATTTGTACTAAAGAGCCACTAACCACAAAATATAAATTACCTGTTGTCATTTGCACGTCGTCTTCTGTAAACATGTTCTTCTCTTTCAGCCATTATTTCTTTAGAAATTTACCTGAAACATTTAAACTTGTAGGTTAAGTTTACTACGTAAACTCAGTGGGTAAATATTTAAACAATTAAAATAATTATTCTTAATTACAATACTCTTATAATCTTCAATATGTATTCAACCATTTCTTAACTTTATTCCATTTATTGTGGTAATTTATACATATTCAATCATGTTGCTTTAAAACATTTAAAACCATCTTGATATTTTCTTTTCCTATTTAATTTGCACAGGAGCACCATCTCAACGTACCCAAAAGTACAACCTTTTCCATTTTACCTTTTCCATTTTCCATTTTCTTTTTTCCTTTTCCTTTTTACGTGCACGAGTACAGCATCCCTAGCCAGTACCATAAGGGGGTGAATTCCTGTAAGTTTTTCAATACCTTTTCCTTTTTAATATATTTGTTTTACTTCCATGCATATATAGCCTTTTGTTTCTTTTTTCTTTTCTATTTTTTCTTTTTCATAAACTTTCTTTGTACTTAAAGCCATGAAATCATAAGATATCATACAAAGTTTTATCAGTTACTTAGAAGATTACAAACATGAATAAAATCATAAAATAATTTAATCTAATTTACCAACTTTGAACAATTTCAGGTCTTCAATGTTTGATATATCCTTGAAAATTTTCCTCCCTATTGAATCCTCGCAATTCAAGTCTTACGATTTGATTTCTCCCTTCCTAAAACCCTAAAATTCAAACAATAACCTTCATATAATTTTAAATTATGATTCCATAACAAAATATAATAAAAATTATATAAGAAGAATTTCACTTACAAATGGGAACTTCTCAAACTCTCTAAATCCTCTCCCCAAAATTTTGTTTTCTTCGCTTCAATCTCTTCCTAATTCTCTGTAGAAATGTTATTCGTGTTTAAATGAAGAAATTCTGCGAAATTTATAAGAAAAGGAAGAAAGAAATTCAACAAACCTTCTTCCCTTAATCCTTCTCGTCCGTTTCTCTTGATCTTCAAATCTCTCCCAAAATAATACTCTGATAATGATAAGAATGAAAAGTAATCATTATTTCTTATCATTATAAACAATCGTGTGTTAAATTTCAAAAAACGAAACTCACTCTGCTCTCCCGCACAAATGCCCCGTCGCCCGCCCCTCTCTGCTTCGCGAAAGGCTCTGTTCCGCAACCCTTCTCCTATTTACGGTATTAGTAGGGTGAGCCAGCCGGTTCAACTGAACGGGCCGGATGAGTATTCTTTTAGAATCATCTGAGACATACTTCCGAAGCACTGATATGTGAAACACATTATGAATTCCTTGCATGTGTGCTGGTAGATCCAATCTGTATGCCATATTCCCAATCTTTTCAATGATTTCATAGGGACCTATGAATCTTGGGCTCAACTTCCCTGTCTTTCCAAACCTTTGAACACCTTTCATTGGGCTAACTTTTAAGAAAACAAACTCTCCAACTTCGAATTCCACTGGTCGGTGCTTAGCATCATAATATTTCCGTTGCCTGTCTTGAACTGCCTTTAATCTGTCTCTAATCAATCTGATTTTGCTAGTAGCCTCATCTACCAATTCAGTTCCAATCACCTTTCTTTCACCAGTTTCTACCCAACACAAGGGTGTTCTGCACTTTCTTCCATAAAGGGCTTCATATGGTGCCATTCCAATACTAGCCTGAAAACTGTTGTTGTAAGCAAATTCAATCAATGGTATGTGAGTCTCCCAATTTCCTCCAAAATCTAATACACATAATCGCATTAAATCCTCCAAAGTTTGAATTGTTCTTTCTGATTGCCCATCTGTCTGTGGATGAAATGCTGTACTGAAAGTCAATCGTGTACCCAAAGCTTCTTGAATTTTCTTCCACAATTTAGAAGTAAAACGGGCATCTCTGTCTGAAACTATAGATTTTGGAATCCCATGCAATCTCACAATTTCATCAACATATAGCTTTGCCAACTTTTCCACTGAATCTGTCTGTCTGATTGGTAAGAAATGAGCTGATTTGGTTAATCTGTCAATAATAACCCATATTGCATCTCGACTCTGCCTCGACCTGGGTAATCAATTACAAAATCCATCGCAATGTCTTCCCATTTCCACTCAGGTATAGGTAGGGGTTGCAGTTGTCCACTTGGCCTTTGATGTTCTGCTTTTATCATCTGACAGGGAATGCATTTTGCTACAAATTCTGCAACACTTCTCTTTAATCCCGGCCACCAAAATAAACCTCTGAGTTCCTGATACATCTTTGTACTGCCTGGATGAATTTCATAAGTTGAGAGATGGGCTTCCTGCAATATCTCTTCTCTTAAGCTTCCAGCATTTGGAATACAAATCCTGTCTTTATACTTTAATAACCCTTCTTCATCAATAACAAAGTTCTCTAATTGTCCTGCTTGTACCTTTTGTATGATGGCCTGAAATTTTTCATCTTGAGATAATGAATTGAGCACTCTATCTTTCAAGGTAGATTGGATCATCAGTTGATTCAACATCATATCTTTTGTCTCCTTTTGATTGACTACTGAAATCTCTAACTTTTCCATATCTCTGATAATCTGCTCCTGTTGGGTGATTAGCCAATTTGCATTTCCAAAGGTTTTTCTGCTAAGTGCATCTGCAACTACATTTGCCTTTCCAGGATGGTATTGTATGTCCAAGTCGTAATCTTTAATGAGCTCTAACCACCTTCTCTGCCTCAAATTAAGCTCTTTTTGATTGAAAATGTACTTGAGACTTTTATGATCTGTAAACACTTCGCACCTGACCCCATACAGATAATGTCTCCATATTTTGAGTGCAAAAACTACAGCTGCCAATTCTAAATCATGAGTGGGATAGTTCTTTTCATGAATTTTCAGTTGCCTTGAAGCATAGGCCACCACTCTACCATGTTGCATCAGCACACAACCAAGTCCCCTTAAGGAAGCATCGCAGAAAATTTGAAACCCTTCTGAACCTGATGGAATTGTCAAGATTGGGGCAGTCATTAGGCAATTCTTTAACTTCTGGAAAGCTCTTTCACACTGATCACTCCATTCAAATTTCACTGCTTTCTGAGTTAATCTGGATAGCGGCATAGAAATCTGAGAAAACCCTTCTACAAATCTCCCGTAGTAACCAGCAAGTCCTAGAAAACTCCTCACCTCTGAAACTGTCATTGGTCTTGGCCAATCTAATATGGCTTGAATTTTATTCTTATCAACTGAAATTCCTTCTCCACTAATCACATGCCCCAGAAAGTTTACACTGCTCAACCAAAATTCACACTTTGAAAATTTGGCATATAACTTGTTCTCCTTTAATGTTTGCAACACTGCCTGCAGATGACTGGAATGGCTTTCTTCATCTCTTGAATAAATCAGAATATCATCAATAAACACAATCACAAATATGTTCAAAAATGACTTAAAAATTCTGTTCATCAAATCCATAAATATAGCTGGTGCATTTGTCACCCCAAATGGCATTACCACAAACTCATAATGGCCATATCTGATTCTGAAAGCTATCTTTGCTATATCTTCCCCCTTAATTCGCAGTTGGAGGTATCTAGATCTCAAATCTATCTTAGAGAAAACTGTAGTTCCTTCTAGTTGATCAAAAAGATCATCAATTCTGGGCAACAGATATTTATTTTTAATAGTAAGCTTATTCAATTCCCAGTAATCTATGCACATTCTGAAACTTCCATCCTTCTTCTTTACAAACAGTACTGGAGCTCCCCATGGTGAGGAACTTGACCTGATAAACCCTTTATCTAGCAATTCCTGTAACTGACTTTACAGCTCCTATAACTCTTTTACTGCCATTCTGTAAGGTGCCCTTGCCACTGGTTATGAACCCGGTATCAATTCAATAGTGAAGTCTATTTCTCTTTCTGGTGGTAATCCTGGCAAATCATCCAAAAATACTTCTGGATATTCTCTGACTATAGGTATATCTTTCAACTCTTTAACTTTCTGATTTGTATCATTTACTTGAGCAAGATAACACTGATATCCCTTGGATACAAATTTACATGCTTTCACATAAGTAATTATCATCGAAGAAACACCTCTCTCTCCATAGAATTTCAACTCTCTTTCTCCAGGAAAATTAAACTTTATAATTTTTTTTGTTGCAGTCAATAATCACAAAATGCCTTGATAACCAATCCATTCACAATATCATATCAAATTCTTGCAATGGTAAAACATTCATTGTGGCTTCAAACTCACTTTCATTTATTTTGAAAGTCACTTTACATACACCATTCACATTCATAATCAATCCATTTGGCATTAGAACTTCTAAAATTACACTTGTCTCATAAACATTCAGTCCAACTGTCTTAACAAATTCTTCTGAAATAAAAGAGTGTGAAGCTCCTGTATCAAAAAGAATTCGTACAGGCTCTCCTTGCATCATGATCAAACCTATAAAATTACATACATAAAGAAACATAAACATACATCATTCCTTTAATAATGTTTTCATAATACATATTCATTCAATTCTCATTTTTATCACTTGTAATCACTTCAGGTGAATCCTTATCATCTTTCTGAGTTAGTGCATATACTCTAGACAGAGTATTATGTCGGCTTTGAATTGATCCTGGAGTAGAAGCAGCTGATTCCACTGTTCTTGGTCTTCCAACAGTCCTCTGAGGTCCAGTATTTATCTTTGACTCTCCTGCTGGTCTTTGCCCCAGAGTAGGATAGTTCTTGGCTATATGACTCGGTTGATGACCCTAGTAGCAATTATTTGCACCAGATAAGCATTCTCCTTTATGTTGTCTTCCACACTTGTTACAACTGTTTACACTTGAACTGTCACTGCTGTTGGACTTTGTTTTTTTTCAATTAAATTTTTCACCATGTGAAATAGACTTGTTATGTGAACTCTGAGGGGTTTCCATAATTTCATCACTTTTTCTCTTCTGGAAATCACATCTCCTTTGAATATTTTGCATATCTTCTTCTAGCCTTCTAGCTCTTTCTACTAGTACTGTATAATCTTCAATTCCAAGAGGAACCAGGGGTAACCTAATTGCATCCTTCAGTCTAGCTAAGAAGCGGTGGCATTTATCTTCCATAGTGTATACTAATTGAGGAGTATATTTAGCTAACGTTGTAAATTCAGCTTCATACTGCATAACTGATCTATCTCCTTGTACCAATCTCATAAATTTGTCTTGCATTTGCCTCCTTGCAGGAGGTACGAACCAATCCCTGAACACTTGAGTAAAATCATTCCACTTAATTTGCATGTCAGGGATTCCTTCAAATTTGTCTTGATACAGTCCTCTCCACCACCTTTCAGCTTCTCCTTCTAATGCAAAGGTTGCTAAGGAAACTTTCCTTTCTTCTGGACAGTACATTCCTTCTAATATCTTTTAAATCCTCAGTAACCAGTTTTCAACCTCTATTGGTCCTTCTATTCCCTTGAATAATGGTGGTCTCATATCCTGAAATAATTTCAGGTACTTATCCATAACAATTCCACCACCACTACTACTCCCCGATGATTGATTTCTTGAATCTTGAATCAACTGAGTCATAGCTGTCATCATTTGTGCCAGTGCATCAAGATTAACAGGAACATTAGGCACTGATCTTTCCACTTCCTCAACTTCCTCTTCACTAGGATCATTTTGATTCCTGTAATCAACAAGATATTCATTTCACATTAAACCTTCAATCATTAATATTCATTCTAATGGCTCTTTTAGTATGATTCAGATCTTAATTCGGCTCTGATACCACTTTTGTCACGATTAGGCTCGGATGTTCGATCTAACGAGACTGGTACGAAAAGTCGGACTATAAAATTCATTAAACACTATACTACTTCATTTGTACTAAAGAGCCACTAACCACAAAATATAAATTATCTGTTGTCATTTGCACGTCGTCTTCTGTAAACATGTTCTTCTCTTTCAGCTTTTATTTCTTTAGAAATTTACCTGAAACATTTAAACTTGTGGGTTGAGTTTACAAAGTAAACCCAGTGGGTAAATATTTGAGCAATTAAAATAATTATTCTTAATTACAATACTCTTATAATCTTCAATATGTATTCAACCATTTCTTAACTTTATTCAATTTATTTTGGTAATTTATACCTATTCGATTATGTATTCAACCATACTCTGATACCACTTAACTTAAATAATTATTCTTAAGTACAACCTTTTCCATTTTCCATTTCCTTTTTCCTTTTCCTTTTTACGTGCACAAGTACGGCGTCTCCAGCCAGTATCATAAGGGGGTGACTCCTGTAAGTTTTTCAATACCTTTTCCTTTTTAGTATATCTGTTTTAGTTCCACGCATATATAGCCTTTTGTTTCTCTTTTTCTTTTCTTTTTTCTCTTTTATTCTCTTTTTCATAAACTTTCAAACTTTGTTCTTAAAGCCATGAAATCATAAGATATCATACAAAGTTTTGTCAGTTACTTAGAAGATTACAAACATGAATAAAATCATAAAATAATTTAATCTAATTTACCCACTTTGAACTCTTTCAAGTCTTCAATGTTTGATATATCCTTGAAAATTTTCCTCCCTATTGAATCCTCGCAATTCAAGTCTTACGATTTGATTTCTCCCTTCCTAAAACCCTAAAATTCAAACAATAACCTTCATATAATTTTAAATTATGATTCCATAACAAAATATAATAAAAATTATATAAGAAGAATTTCACTTACAAATGGGAACTTCTCAAACTCTCTAAATCCTCTCCCCAAAATTTTGTTTTCTTCGCTTCAATCTCTTCCTAATTCTCTGTAGAAATGTTATTCGTGTTTAAATGAAGAAATTCTGCGAAATTTATAAGAAAAGGAAGAAAGAAATTCAACAAACCTTCTTCCCTTAATCCTTCTCGTCCGTTTCTCTTGATCTTCAAATCTCTCCCAAAATAATACTCTGATAATGATAAGAATGAAAAGTAATCATTATTTCTTATCATTATAAACAATCGTGTGTTAAATTTCAAAAAACGAAACTCACTCTGCTCTCCCGCACAAATGCCCCGTCGCCCGCCCCTCTCTGCTTCGCGAAAGGCTCTGTTCCGCAACCCTTCTCCTATTTACGGTATTAGTAGGGTGAGCCAGCCGGTTCAACTGAACGGGCCGGATGAATCGGTTGTCACGATCTCCCTTCCTAACAAAAATTTCGTACTCGAAATTTAAATCAAGTAAAAGGAAACGTACCTTAATAAAATAGATGAGGATATTAACTTCTCATTTCAGCTTCCCGTTCCTAGGTGGCATCTCTTTCTCATCCATGCTTCCACAAAACCTTTACAAAAGGTATTGCTCTATGCCTCAGCTGTTTTACATCATAATCCAGTATTCTTTCAGGTTCCTCAACATATTTCAAATCATGCTACAAGTTAATCGATTTGGACTGAATTCTCTTAGAATCATCTGAGACATACTTCCGAAGTACTGATATATGAACCACAATATGAATTCCTTGCATGTGTCCTAGTAGGTCCAATCTATATGCCATATTTCCAATCCTTTCAATGATTTCATAAGGACCTACGAATCTTGGGCTCAATTTTTCCGTCTTTCCAAACCTTTGAACACCTTTCATTGGGCTTACTTTCAAGAAAACAAACTCTCCAACTTCAAATTCCACTGGTCGGTGCTTTGCATCATAATATTTTCGTTGTCTGTCTTGAACTGCCTTTAATCTATCTATGATCAATCTAATTTTGTTAGTAGCTTGATCTACCAGTTCAGTTCCAATTACCTTTCTTTCACCAGTTTCTACCCAACACAAGGGTGTTCTACACTTTCTTCCATAAAGGGCTTCATATGGTGTCATTTCAATGCTAGCTTGATAACTATTATTGTAAGCAAATTCAATCAACAGTATATGAGTCTTACAATTTCCTCCAAAATCTAGAACGCATAATCTCAATAAATCTTCCAAAGTCTGAATTGTTCTTTCTGATTGTTCATCTGTCTATGGATGAAATGTTGTACTGAAAGTCAATCGCATGCCCATAGCTTCCTGAATTTTCTTCCACAATTTAGAAGTGAAACGGTCATCTCTGTCTGAAACTATAGATTTTGGAATTCCATGCAATCTCACAATTTCATCAACATAAAACTTTGCCAACTTCTCCACTGAATCTGTCTGCCTGATTGGTAAGAAATGAGCTGACTTGGTTAATCTATCAATAACAACCCATATTGTATTTTTACTCTGCCTTGACCTGGGTAATCCAACCACAAAATCCATTGCAATGTCCTCCCATTTCCACTCAGGTATAGGTAAGGGTTGTAGTTGACCACTTGGCTTTTGATGTTCTACCTTGATCATCTGATAGGGAATACATTTTGCTACAAATTCTGCAACAATTCTCTTTAATCCTTGCCACCAAAACAATCATCTGAGTTCCTGATACATCTTTATACTACCTGGATGAATTTCATATGTTGAGAGGTGAGCTTCCTGCAATATCTCCTCTTAAGTTTCCAACATTTAAAATATAGATCATGCCTTTATATTTTAATAATCCTTCTCCATCCACAACGAAGTTCTCTAACTGTCCTGCTTGCACCTTCTTTATAATGGCCTGAAATTTTTTATCCTGGGATAATGCATTGAGCACTCTATCTTTCAAAGTAGATTGGATCATCAGCTGATTCAATATCATATCTTTTGTCTCTTTCTGATTGACCACTGAAATTTTTAACTTTTTCACATTTTTGATTATCTGCTCCTGTTGGGTAATTAGCCAAGTTGCGTTTCCAAGTATTTTTCTGCTAAGTGCATCTGCAACTACATTTGTCTTTCCAGGATGATATTGTATATCCAAGTCATAATCTTTAATGAGCTCTAACCACCGCCTCTGCCTCAAATTAAGCTCTTTTTGATTGAAAATATACTTGAGACTTTTATGATATGTAAACACTTCGCACTTGACCTTATATAGGTAATGTCTCCATATTTTGAGTGCAAAGACTACAGCTGTCAATTCTAAATCTTGAGTAGGGTAGTTTCTTTCATGAATTTTCAGTTTCCTTGAAGCATAAGCCACCACTCTACCATGTTGCATCAGCACACAACCAAGTCCCCTTAAGGAAGCATCGCAAAAAATTTGAAACCCTTCTGAACTTGATGGAATTGTCAAGATTGGGGCAGTCACTAGGCAATTCTTTAACATCTGGAAAGCTTCTTCACACTGATCACTCTATTCACATTTCATTGCTTTCTGAGTTAATCTGGATAGCGGCATAGAAATCTGAGAAAACCCTTCTACAAATCTCCCGTAGTAACCAGCAAGTCCTAGAAAACTCCTCACCTCTGAAACTGTCATTGGTCTTGGCCAATCTAATATGGCTTGAATTTTATTCTTATCAACTGAAATTCCTTCACCACTAATCACATGCCCTAGAAAATTTACACTGCTCAACCAAAATTCACACTTTGAAAATTTGGCATACAACTTGTTCTCCTTTAATGTTTGCAACACTGTCTGCAGATGACTATAATAGCTTTCTTCATCTCTTGAATAAATTAGAATAGCATCAATAAACACAATCACAAATATGTTCAAAAATGACTTAAAAATTCTGTTCATCAAATCCATAAATATAGCTGGTGCATTTGTCACCCCAAATGGCATTACCACAAACTCATAATGGCCATATCTGATTCTGAAAGCTATCTTTGCTATATCTTCCCCCTTAATTCGCAGTTGGAGGTATCTAGATCTCAAATCTATCTTAGAGAAAACTGTAGTTCCTTCTAGTTGATCAAAAAGATCATCAATTCTGGGCAACAGATATTTATTTTTAATAGTAAGCTTATTCAATTCCCAGTAATCTATGCACATTCTGAAACTTCCATCCTTCTTCTTTACAAACAGTACTGGAGCTCCCCATGGTG
>NW_021584044.1:17788-24789 GCF_001605985.2 Dendrobium catenatum
CTGTTGTCATTTGCACGTCGTCTTCTGTAAACATGTTCTTCTCTTTCAGCTTTTATTTCTTTAGAAATTTACCTGAAACATTTAAACTTGTAGGTTAAGTTTACTACGTAAACTCAGTGGGTAAATATTTAAACAATTAAAATAATTATTCTTAATTACAATACTCTTATAATCTTCAATATGTATTCAACCATTTCTTAACTTTATTCAATTTATTTTGGTAATTTATACCTATTCGATTATGTATTCAACCATACTCTGATACCACTTAACTTAAATAATTATTCTTAAGTACAACCTTTTCCATTTTCCATTTCCTTTTTCCTTTTCCTTTTTACGTGCACAAGTACGGCGTCTCCAGCCAGTATCATAAGGGGGTGACTCCTGTAAGTTTTTCAATACCTTTTCCTTTTTAGTATATCTGTTTTAGTTCCACGCATATATAGCCTTTTGTTTCTCTTTTTCTTTTCTTTTTTCTCTTTTATTCTCTTTTTCATAAACTTTCAAACTTTGTTCTTAAAGCCATGAAATCATAAGATATCATACAAAGTTTTATCAGTTACTTAGAAGATTACAAACATGAATAAAATCATAAAATAATTTAATCTAATTTACCCACTTTGAACTCTTTCAAGTCTTCAATGTTTGATATATCCTTGAAAATTTTCCTCCCTATTGAATCCTCGCAATTCAAGTCTTACGATTTGATCTCTCCCATCCTAAAACCCTAAAATTCAAACAATAACCTTCATATAATTTTAAATTATGATTTTATAACAAAATATAATAAAAATTATATAAGAAGAATTTCACTTACAAATGGGAACTTCTCAAACTCTCTAAATCCTCTCCCCCAAATTCTTTTTTCTTCGCTTCAATCTCTTCCTAATTCTCTGTGGAAATGTTATTCGTGTTTAAATGAAGAAATTCTGCGAAATTTATAAGACAAGGAAGAAAGAAATTCAACAAACCTTTTTCCCTTAATCCTTCTCGTCCGTTTCTCTTGTTCTTCAAATCTCTCCCAAAATAATACTCTGATAATGATAAGAATGAGAAGGAATAATTCTTTCTTATCATTGAAAACAATCGTGTGCTAAATTTGAAAAAACGAAACTCACTCTGCTCTTCCGCACAAACGCCCCGTCGCCCGCCCCTCTGTGCTTCGCGAACGGCTCTGTTCCGCGACCCTTCTCCTATTTACAGTATTAGTAGGGTGAGCCGGCCGGTTCAACTAAACCGGCCAGATGAACCGATTGTCACATTCCAATGAAACAGTAGTCTAGGGTCTACTGCTAAAAATGAAGGCAAGCATCCCAGAAGCCTGAAGCCTTCTACGGTGACTCATGAACCATGGTTAAGTTCCACTTACCATAATAACACATACAGGCTGAAGATTCCTACCCTGAAAATCACTGAATGGAAGAAAAAGACATCTACCAAGATTAAGTACAAATATTGATTTAAGTGATTTAATTCAATATCCAACAACACCTATTGAGAAAATGTTCTAGCATATCACTATAAACAAGAATACAACAGATTTTGACTCCCTCAATTTGTTGCAGTGATCAACTGTCGTATTGATCAAAAGATGCAGATTGCTGAACGATCTTAAATTGTGGTTGAAAGAATTCTACTGTGTAAATAATCTGTCACTAGCATCCAGTTTGTAAGTTCTCTTAGAATTTATGCAGAAATTCTCTTAATTGAAAATAAACCACAGTTTAAAAGTGGTAACCATTCACCCGAACAAACCAAAATAAAATAGATCTAAAATCATTGTCAAAGTTCAGAAAATTAAAGGTCGGTTTCTCGGTAAAATATTAACCAGGGATCATCCCGCACTTTCCTGGTCATCAGAAATCTTCTAGAAAATACATTTTCAGGTACAATGGATGTCAAAGTTTGCTAGGAAAAACTGGTTCTTTCTTTTGGCTTGCTCGATAAAGCATGCAATCACCAGCATCTTGTACAAAGACAGAAGCAGCATGTTCATAAACCTAATATAATCCAACATTTAGATGATGAGAATCAATTATGTCACTAAGTTCCATAAACAACTAGGTTCCATCACTTAGCACAAAATTTTCAGGCAAAAAGATTAATATAGGCACATTTTACTAGCTTTTTTCTGAATATAGAGCATTAAAGTGTGTGATCAGAAAAGAAAACACCAATTCAATATGATCCATAAGTTAGTTTTGAAAAAAGAAGAAAACAAAACAATGTATGCCTCATCATGGTAAAAATTGAATTTTGATGAAAATATATAATGAAAACAAGGAGTAACTACAAAAGTAGCATTATGTAACAAAGAAACAGGGAGCATGTGATCTGCATAGATTACCAACTATAAGAAGTTGAAGCATTGAGACAGAGCTTTAACTATAAAAATAAAACAAAAGAAAAAAAAGAATGCAGTGTTGTACATAGATTCAGTAAAATCTATATATTCCTAGAAATATCAATAAAGAATGCAGTGTGGTTCATATAATCAGTAAAACCTATAATTATCCGAGAAAAAAAACAATGTTTCCTTAGCGCTAAATAATCTAATATGTAAAGCTAATTAATTATTGGAGGTAAGTTGTTAGTTTAGTAAACTCAAGAAATACACATGCCACGTAGAAAGAAGTAAATCAGATGATATTATGGTTTAATGAAGATAATGCAACCTTTCACAACGTCAATATGTTTGCTCTGGTAGGCGTTGAACAGTGCCAAAGAGATATTCGCAGTAGCATCCTTAGCTGGTAAATTCACTAGTCCATTGAGAAGAAGAGAAATGCGAGGTAGTCCTTTTGACTTGCGAGTTATTAACTTCGCATGGGAAACACCTGAAATTGAGAAAACAAACTACAAAAAGCATTAAAAAAAAACACTTCTCTCGAAGAAACTTTAAGGTGAATAAACAAAGACCTGGTCTTGTGTCTGCATGCAGAAGACCAATGGCCAGGAAAAAATATGTTATGATCAAGAGTATAACTAGAAAAGAGGATTATCTTCCACCGAAAACATTGCTTTCTCCTCTATATCTAGAAGCATGATGTGCTCACTGAGTTGTGTTATAACTTACCCCCATTATTGTAAACGTACAAAGATATCATTTGACTAATTTAAATGAGTAGAAGATAACATATTCTATAGGTGCGACGCTTCAAGAGAGAGGTAATTGTTTGAAATAGTTATAATATATTTTGTTAAAATACATTTGAAAGTTGTAGTGGCTCTTTCAATGTATTGAAAGTAGCATATTGGTAAAATTAGAGAACTTTTTTTTTCCATAACTGTCTGCATGTCTATTTTCGTCTTGCTAGTTCGAGCCTTCAAGACGAGTCGTGACAGGCTAGATCCTCTGTAGTACGTAGCCAATCTCCTTTGCATGAAAATTTAATACTACTCTTAAACCATTCCTAAGGATATTATGCTACATATATTATTTATTTATTTATTATTTCATCAATTTTTTGGATTATTTATTTTTCATCTCCATCTTTTAAAATTACGTAGTTTAAAAAATATTTGAAGTTTTTAAAAGGTCTAATAAAATAATAAATCATTTACAAATGCTTAAAAAATATGATTATGTTAAGGGATAAGTTTTTTTTTTAACTTTTAATATTGTTGATTCATATTTTTAATATTGAGAGCAGTAAAGGGAACATTTAATAATCAGTAAACCAATACTGTAAGTATTTAATTTTTAATTTATGATCATAGAAAAATCACATTACAAGAAGGACATTTTAAGATACAGTTCCCTTCTAAATATATCGTTAAGATAAATTATTCTGAATAATCACATTACATTCAAATTAAAAAGTACAACTTGCAATATTAAGCATTAACTACATGTGCAAAGGGAACGAACATTTTTAATAGTATTTTTACAAAAGCTTTGGCGCATACATCTTTCTCCCGAAAATGTAACAGCTTGGAGCTAGCTGACATATATATTTTTTTAACTTGAAGTAGTGCTAGCGTAGAAAACAAGAAAGTTTTGTATATTTGATGAGTGGCGTATGTATATTTAAATGTTCCTTAGAATATTACACTTATTCCTATAATAAAGAGGTTTCCTAATGAATAACACATAACAAAAGACCTTTTCCAACTGAAAATGACCATCCATCCTAAGCCTTCATAATCAAAGATTTAGAAACTGTAAAAATAAATGTATAACTATTCCCAACTCAAAAAAAAAATCCCAGAGTCAACATGATTCAACGTTATATTGGCTCCAAGTTAATCATAAAACCCATTCAAAAGTTGGAAATCAAGCTTTAAGTCAGACCACATTAAACTCAACAACTGAAACTCATCTTCAACATGAATGGTTTGTTCTAACGACTATAAGCTAACATTTGTTTGTTAAGATCATGTGGAAAGGTGTTTATAAAAATCGCAGAAAAAGGCAGTAAATAGCCATATTTATGCATTTGTTTTAGTTAAGTATTTTGCCGTGGCAGCTGCAGCAAATCAAAACTCAACTAGTTGTAATTAGTTTATATATCACTCTCGGACCCTCAGTAAGAGCTGCAATTCAAAAAATCTTAAATTAATTAAACAAATACTTGTTTGTAAAGTTATTTCAATGCATCCTAACCCAACTCATTAACTTTATTGACATGTAAAGTTTCATTATAATAATTCCCATGAAATAACAAGAATATCTAAAGTAGATTATTCCTAATAAATAGAAAATGCCAAGAATATACTCACTACTGTCGGTTCGTAAATTTTCTGGACCATCAAGAATAAGCTTTACATCACCGGTGGACAAGGATGCCAAAAGATAATGAACAAAATCATTCCATGAGCCACCAATTCCAGTTTCATCTCTCTGCAAAATGAGAGAACTTCACAATTATATTCAATGGAATGGCACCTGCCAGCAGCCATTATTTGAACTTCTTTAATGGGTCTTGGTATTCATTACCACTGAAGAAAAACTAACAAGAAAATATGAAAAAAATGGTTGAAGCACCTGATGTACTTTATCATCAACATTATTCTTAGCCCAACGTTTTGGTTCCAAGTCAGCATTATGAATTCGCATTTTCCATTTAGTCTAATTGAGTGTTACTTTAGGTGTTAAACCTACTCCTTGCAAATCATTTTGAACAACTTTTATCCATCTTACCTAAGATCTACCCCATTTTCATCCCAATCCATTGAAGCTAATTTTATCTGCCCATCTAATTTGTACTTCTTTCCTTTTCATAATTGTTCAAATCACCCAAATATATTTTCAATGGAGATCACTTTGATAAGAAGTGGATGCAAAAACAACGAGTAAAAGAGAAGAACAATGTAGGAACATAGATAGGAATGATCTTTTGATTTTTTTTCTTCAATAATAAAGTAATATGCAATTTATTTACTATTCAAGAGGTAGATCAGTTCTCCCACAAACCCTAAACGCCACTAGGAACTCACAAAAAACACAAGGAAAATAAACTCAGCAATAGCATACCCTAAACCCTAGACAAACTTCCTTGTAAATAGCACTAGAGTATCATAATACAAATAGAACATTCATAATCAGTATAGACATGATTTATGAAACCTTTCTAAATAATTAGGACCTTCCTAATTAACATAAACATAGTTTAGGAAACTTTCCTAATCAATTAGCAACATAAAAACCTTTGTAATTCCCTACCAATCAAATCAACCCACTTTTCCTAAATAAATCTTCCTAATTTCCTCCCAATTTGAGTCTTCCATGATGAGTAATTAATCCTGTTTGAGCCCCTCTTTCTTCTTGGCTGCCACCTACCCTAGTCAGGCCCACCGACTCAGTCGCTGATCCATCACACTCCTACCCTACATCAAATCTAATCTTTCTGAACTTATCCTTCTTACTTTTTCTTGAGAGCTATGAAAATCTCAGCCTGACTCCATCCAATGTTTGAGTTATTTTTTAATGCTCCATAATTTTTAGATCAAGTCACTCATTTAATCATCGCAGAAAATGTTAGTCTCCAGTATATTTGTTGAAATCCAGCTGTCGAAATCTAGCCGTTCCTAGTGCAAAGGATCTGACGGACACAATGATCAATCCGTGTGATACTCTCATGGATCACGCCATAATGAGGGGACGAATTTAGGAAAGATTTTTTATGTATTATTTATGTAAAAATTATGCAATTTATTTCCTCATTAGGATATCTTGTATAGATCTATAAATAGGGAAGATTGTAATGAATAATTTCAAGCTTTTCCCTCTCAAATCCTCGTTTTAACATGGTATCAGAGCCAAACTAGAAGAAGAGGCCTTCATTGCCGTTAAAAGAACGATCGTAGATCGTCGGAGAAGAAAAAGAAGAAGAAATCAGCGGACGAAGCTTGACGAACCAATGGAGGCCTCGACAGAAGTCGAAGCCGCAGGCCGTGCCAGAGACGAGCTAAAGAGGCGACCCGTGACCCAATCCGACGGGAAGGGCAAGTCGACCGCGATCCGAAATCCCGTCGACATCATCTTTCCCAAAACAATCGGAGTCTACACCATTTTTTGGCTCGACGCCGTCCAGATCCGACAACGTGGTGGTCCACGAGCTCATTTCGGCGAGGCGATTCAGGACGCTCTGGTTCCCCTTGTTCCAATGATTTCATATATGCTGTGTCCGATACGATCTCACGCCCGCCGCCGTCCGTGTCGAAGGTTTCCTTTTTGCCTCGACCGTGAGCTGCGGTGACCCGTGAAGCGACGAAGCCGCCCGACTTCTTTAGAGAAGCTCGTGCCCTATCCTGATCCAAGCCCTTTAGAGGCTACTTCCGGTTCAGTTTATTAGACCGGGAAGTTAAAAAAAAAAAGTCTACATCTTTCGACCTTTATTGTCGAACAAAGACAAATTCTAGGAAGCCTTAATTGCTTTCCAGTGTCAGAAATTAACTCCTCTCAAAGTGTTGATCAAACTGAGGAGTCAATGATACACCAAGGACGAGGTGACCTTCAAAACATTCAACCTTCCTATCGTCTAAATGGGAAGAATTAC
>NW_021584045.1:0-310 GCF_001605985.2 Dendrobium catenatum
AGGTTGCTCATTTAGCAATATTATACCTAATATTTAGATTTCATATCTTATTATTTTTTTGCATTTATTTTTTCTAATGACTACCGTCGGCTTTAACATTTCTGAATATAAAATTTAGATTTCATATCATGGTTGAAAGGATGCTTAATAAATATTAGGTATATTTCTCAGAATAGATAAGGCTTTATGAGCCTTTAAATTCAAAAAGCTTGTAAACTTTGATAAATTAAAATATGAAATTAATTATACATAAATTTAAACTAAATAAGTATTAAAATAAAACTATATTAAAAATAACAACATAAGCTTG
>NW_021584046.1:0-275 GCF_001605985.2 Dendrobium catenatum
TTGTTAGTGGAGAAGGAATTTCAGTGGATCCAGAAAATATTAAAGCAGTAGTGGATTGGCCAAGACCAACAAATGTGATAGAGGTTAGAAGTTTCTTGGGTTTAGCTGGATATTATAGAAGATTTGTTAAGAGCTTTTCTCAGATTGCTTTGGCTTTATCTAAATTGACCAGGAATGATCTAAAGTTTGAATGGACCGATGATTGTGAACAGAGTTTTCAAGAATTGAAACAATGTTTAACCACTGCACCAGTGTTGACAATTCCTTCTGGGACA
>NW_021584047.1:0-273 GCF_001605985.2 Dendrobium catenatum
GATGTTATTTATTCTAGTGCATTTCCATAGGGAGAACCTACTCTGTTTATGAAAAAAAGGATGTTATGATGTGCATGTTCCTTGATTACACAGAATTGAATAAAGTCACTTTTAAGAAGAAGTATCCTCAGCCACTGATTGATGAGCTATTTAATCAGCTTGCTAGATCTTATATATTTTTTAATATTGGTATGTGATCTGATTATTATCAAGTGAAGTCAGAGAAGTAGATTTCGTGAAGATTGCTTTCAGGATTAGATATAAATATTATGA
>NW_021584048.1:0-5809 GCF_001605985.2 Dendrobium catenatum
GATGCCCCATGACTTGAAGGAGGCCATGATTTTGGCCCAACTGGTGGAAAATTAGAGGAATTTTGAGAGGGGAGCCAAGAGTAGCAGCACAGAGGGCACGTATAGGATGATGAAAACTCATCTAGCACCTAAAGTTCTAACAACTAGAGGGAGTTGAGAGGTGACCAAGGAGAAGATAGGAGGTGGAAGCAGTGGAAATTTCAAATGGCTGATCGAGAAAGTGATGCAGGAGAAGAGAGCTAAAGGGTTGTGTTTCAGGTGCAATTAAAAGTACATGCCATGGAATAGGTGCAAGGACCAAACTCTTCAGGTTCTCACAGTCTATGAAGATGAGGAAACTGAGAAAGGAGGTTAGGAGGAGACAGAGGTGGAGATGGAGGAGAAGCAACATTTGGATCTGGCTGAGGTTTCCCAGAACTCAGAGGTGGGATTCACCACAAATCAAACCATGAAAGTAAAGGGAGAGATAGTGGACAGGGAGATTATTATGCTGATTGATAGTGGGGCTACTCACAACTGGGAGTGAGAATTATGGAAACCGGTTGTAATGGAGTGATGATGGGCTCGTGGAAGGTGGAGAAAGTCCATGGGATTTGCAGAGGAGTACGATTGATGATCCAGGGGATACAAGTGATGGAAGACTTTCTTCCATTAGATCTTGGAAAAACAGATAGCATCCTGTGGATGAAGTGGTTTCAAACTTTATGAGACACCAAAGTGAATTAGGGAACATCAAGAATGGAGTTGATGGTGGATGTAAGGAAGGTAGTGATTAAGGGAGATGTGGGGCTATCCAAATCCCTGGTTTCTCTTAAAACTATGCTGCAGGACATTCAGTTGCCAAGCGGAGGGTATTTGGTGGAGCTGAACAGTTTTGATAGAGTGAGATTGGAGGAGGGAGGAGACATACACCTCTCCATTCAACCGTTGATTCAGTAGTTCCAAGAGGTGTTTCAGCCACCTCAAGGATTTCCACCGTAGAGGGATCAGGAGCATGCCATCATGTTGGAGGAGGGAGTGGCACCCAGTAGTGTACGAGCTTATCGCTACCCTCAATTCCATATGGATGAAATAGAAAGGTTGGTTATAGAGATGATAGAGGCAGAGATCATCAGACCTAGCATCTGTCCTTACTCTAGCCCCATTCTGTTGGTGAAAAAGAAGGATGACAACTAGCATTTTTGTTTGGACTATAAAGCACTCAACAAGGAAACTATATCTAATAAATTTCCAATACAAGTCATTGATGAGCTGTTAAATGAATTGAGTGGGACTATGATCTTCAGCAAGATAGACTTGAAATCAGGTTACCCTCAGATCCGAATGAATAAGGTGGATGTACACAAGATGGCCTTTAGAACTCATGAAGGACATTATGAGTTTCTAGTGAAGCCATTTGGCCTCACCAATGCCCCTGCTACTTTCTAGGTTATGAATAAGGTTTTTAAACTTTATCTTAGACAATTTATTTTGATATTCTTTGACAACATCTTGGTCTACAGTAGGATAGAGGAGGAGCACTGAGAGAATTTGAAAAGAGTATTAGAGGTATTATAGGAGCATCAGCTGAGGGCTAATTTAAAGAAGTGCTACTTTGCACAAGCCAGTTTAGAGTACTTAGACAATGTGGTATCAAAAGATAAGGTGGAAGCAGATCAGTCCAAAATTGAGGCCATGCTAAAGTGGCTGGTGCTGAATAATCTGAAGGAATTGAGAGGATTCCTGGGACAAATAGGTTACTACAAGGAGGTTCAATAAGGGGTACAGCTCCATAGCATGGCCACTCATTGAGTAGTTGAAGCAGGATGGGTTCCTATTAGGGAGAGGCAGCCACATCAGCATTTGAGAGCTTGAAGAAGGTGATGACTGTAGTGTCAGTCCTAGCATTATCAAATTTCACTCAGACCTTTATTATGGAGACATATGCATCTGGGTACAAGCTGGGTGCAGTGCTAATGCAGAGTCGTTGGCCCATTGCCTATTTTAGCCAGGTATTGACTACTAGAGCCTGGTTGAAATTTGTTTATGAGGGAGAATTAATGGACATCATATTGGCCATCCAGAAGTGGCGGTCCTACTTCCTTGGGAGACATTTTATTATCTGGAAAAATCGGCGGAGCTTGAAATTCTTGCTAGAACAATGGATGGTGATAGAGGAGCATCAAAGGTGGATGTCGAAGTTGCTCGAGTAAGACTTTGAGATCTAGTATAGGCTTGGAGTGGAGGCGACTGATGCCTTATCAAGATGCATGGGGGTGCTGCAGATAGTGGCACTATCTATTCTATTAATGCTAGACTGGTAGGCCTTCAGAGAGGAAAGTGCTAGAGATAAAGGTTTGGAAAACATTAGGTCAGATTGGAAGGAGATGCATAAATATGTATAGGAGATGGTTGCCAGATATGAGATCTATCAAAGAAATAAGTACATAGCTATGTCACCAAGAGGACTACTACAGCCATTAGCTCTACCGGGCAGAGTGTGGGAGGAGATATCTATGGATTTTATATATGGGTTGCCCTGATCAGAGGGGTTCATGGTGATCTTGGTGGTGGTGGACATGTTGATCAGGTATGCACATTTAATTCCCCTCCAACACCCCTACACTGTAATGATAGTGGTTACAGCTTTCATCATGGAGGTGGTAAGGTTACATGGAGTACCTAAGGCATACGTATTTGACAGCGATAAGGTATTCCTCAATCATTTTTGGAGAGATTTGTTTATACTACAGGGGGATGTTATGAACAGGAGTACATCTTACCACCCAAAAATGGATGGCCTAACGGAAGTAGTCAACAGGAACTTGGAGACGTACCTGACATACTTTGTGTTAGAGATACCCAAGATAAAGGCTAAGTGGCTATCTTGGGCGAAGTACTAGTACAACACATGTTTTCATTCTGCTTTATAAATAACCCCATTCAAGGCGTTGTACGAGCGGGATCCCCCATACTTGGTGGACTTTGGGAGTAGCAGTACTCCCATTTCTTCAATTGAGGAATACTTAGAAGAGAGGGATTGAGTGCAAGAGGAGTCGAAGAGGTATTTATTAAGAGCTCGACAAATTATGAAGAAACAAGTAGATGGGCTTAGGAAGGACATCTAGTTTGAAGAGGGGGAAAAGGTGTTCTTGAAACTCCGACCATATAGGGAGAGGACAATCGCCCACATGATGAATGAAAAGATGTCTTCAAGGTACTATGGGACTTATGAAGTATTGGAGAAGAATGGAGCAGTGTCATATCGACTGAAATTACCACAATCGGAGGTGATACACCAAGTTTTTCATGTCTCTAAGTTGAGGATTTCTAGTGGTGACAACACAGCCAACCCCGAGCTACCTGCGATGCTTACTAAGGATTTAAAGGTGATTCTGGAACCACTGATGGGAGTGCGCCATAAAGATGATGGAACTAAGTAAGTGTTGATCCAGGGGAATAACCTTCCTGACTATGAAGCCATGTAGTAGCCAAATTAAATAGCAATTTCCAGATTTTCACCTTGATTACAAGGTGGTTCTTTGGGAGGGCGGTAACGTTATGCCTGTGCTGGCTGAACTAGCATAGCCGGTTTAGAAATTCTACAAGAGGCTGTAGTAGTCCACCTCCTTCATCCCTTTTCCACCTATTAGGTGGGTCCTATCCATCAAATAGTTTTAAAAAGGGAAAGGGGTGGGGCGGCTTAAGCTTTGGAAGGGAAAATTAATTAGGAAATATTTTGTATTAAAGTGCATGAGAGAATTATGGAGTTTTCATGTTTTGATTGATTGTGAATTAGAGTTTCTTGGTGCTTGGGCTCTACACTCTCTCATATAGAGATTTGGGAGAGACGATCCTCCTCTCAAATTGGGGATCACTTATAACTTGCTCCGTGTGTGTTTTGCTTTGTTTCGATTATTGTAATTTATCATTTTGGGGCTGATTTCGCCCAGATTTTACTCTATTCTCCTGTTTACTTCCAATTAGTGAGAAGTTTGCTTGCAAACTCAAGTATTCCCTTAGGGTTACTTGTGAACTAAATTATTTCCTATCAAAATCACACATTTTAAATTAGTAGAGCTACTTTATAGCACAACATTTGTTTTGAAGAGGTCACTTACATTTATTAAATTTTGACGACTTAGTGATGTTGAGTCCCTTGATGTTTTAAGAGCTTAGAGTATTAACTTAGAGAAAAATCATACAGAAAATCAAATTTAACTATGATCTTTAGCCAATGGAAGAATTGTTATATCAACACAAACTAATCAAGAGAAACAAATATAGATGTAGATTTATACATTATAAGGTAAAGTTTTAAGTTGAATAGAATTAATTTTAAAATATTCACCCATAAATTGAATTAAATCAATTTCAATGTAAAAATCAATTAAATTTCAAATAATTATGGAGTTCAAAAACTTCAAAAATAATTACCGGATGTAAAACTGAGTAAATGAGAAGCTTTGGGCAAGGATGTATCAAGGATTGGCTAGTTACCATATTGGAGTGAAAAGTTTTCATAAAAAAGAGATGAGTCTAGTTAAGTTAAAAGAACTATAACTCATCACAATTTAAATCGAAAACAAAAACTACTCAATCTTTCAAATTGCTTTTATGGATGCTAAGGAATATGATAAATTTGTCATGAAGGCAGAACGAGGATATATCCCATAAAAAGGCGCGAGTACTTCACCATCAACACCAACATTAATAACAAGCCTTTAACCCACTACGTGGGGTTAGCTACATGAATCATTTTTCCTCATTGAGTCCTATTGGATGTCAAATTCTCATTTAAATCTAATAATGAAATATCATTTTAATATTTTTTAACCAATTTTAGGTCTACCACAATCTTTCTTAACATTAGCCAAATCTAATACATCTACTCTCCTAACCAAGTCATCGGAAGGCCTCCATTTTATATGACCAAACCATCTAAAGTGAGCCTCGCTAATCTTATCATCACTAGAGCTACTCCAACCTTTTCATGTATATGCTTGTTTTGTATCTTGTCTCTAAGAAAAGGACTTAAGAAAACAAAAAAAGAAAAGCACGTTAAAAAAACATGAGTATTTTAGTTAACTTTGTCTTATCCAAGATTAGAAATCAAGTATAACTAAAAATATTATTTTTATGTTGGCCACAAAGGAAATAAAATAGGTACCTGATGGGTTTAAAATGTTGGCGACCTTCTCCTCTAATACGAAGGGGTCCTTCAGGGTTTTCTTCACTAAACTTCATTTTGTTGAAGCTCTTAGCAAGATACTCTCCTTCTTTTGCTGCAACTTGGAATACCATAGCATAAAATTAAAAGGGAGATTCATCCAAAGAAATTGGATACACGGATTAAAATTTTGAACTCCCAGGCATATAAAAAATATTGAACTCAATTACTTTATTTAAAATTTTGAACCTGTGCTAATTCAGGGAGCATTTTGACTTGTGAGTCCACCTGGGAAAGACCCTTCTTAAATCTTTCAATGTTAAGTTCTACGGATTATTTCACAACATCACCTTCAGACTCTTTCAGCAAATCTAGAAAATACTGCATTTGCTTGGTCTTTAGATAGAGTGCTACCTGAGGATACCTTTCAATATCCTCTAAGACATCTTTGATTTCTTTCACGGTTAAAGTGCCATAATAACTTTGTCCACAACCCTAAAAATTAATAAAATGTCATCCTGAAATGATATTGGCATAACACATATTAGAACATTATCAAATAATGATCAAAAGTGCGTGCAACTGTGATATATGTAGTAAGATTTTATTCTGAATTAACTCGTGATCAAAATTAGTAAATAACTCTAGCATAATTAATCT
>NW_021584049.1:0-341 GCF_001605985.2 Dendrobium catenatum
ACCATCTAATAGATTAAGAGATGTAAAACATTGACTAGAAATTCTCAAAAGCAAGGACAAGGCATACGATATCATTTTAGCGATGATTTTTTGAAAGCAAATATTTAAGAAAGAAAAGCAACCAAAAAGAAAGTAAACCAAATCAAACAAAAAATAAGAGAAAAAAAAAAACAAAGAGCAAAAAGGAAAAGAAACTAAAAGAAAAAGAACAAAAAATGAAATAAAGAAAATAGAAGATCAAGTTTATGCAGTTATGTCAATCACACCCAATCTGGTCCTTAAAGAGCTTAAAGTGTCGAAGGCCAGTGGTTTAGCAAAGATGTCAGCCAGTTGATTTTCAG
>NW_021584050.1:0-356 GCF_001605985.2 Dendrobium catenatum
TAAAGGTAGGCCACTGAACTTTTATTGAGCAAATTTTCACAATGTTAGAACAACTCAAAATTACAAAGGCATGTGTAAAACATCGTTTTAAAACATTTATTGAACTACAACGTTATTTTTTAGTGTACAGATTATTTTCTAGTCAATTAAAACTGTACAAAATTCAAATTACTTGGTATAAAATTTTCATAAAATATTCAAAATATTATAATCATGCTCTCTATAATATATATAAAGTTACACGGTGAAAGATTTATTAGTGCGAAGTTCTATGTGTTTTTCGCTAATTGAAATACAAATTTAATCAAAAGTTTTAGAAAATTTTATATTTTTAAAAATTGAGATAGACATAATGT
>NW_021584051.1:0-1069 GCF_001605985.2 Dendrobium catenatum
AATTTAAAGGCTTGATTTCAAATTCCATGATTGAGAAAAAGTACTTTGTTTTAATATTTATAAGATGTTTTTTGTAAACAAGTTTGATTGGATCTTCCTTTTTGTCTAATTAGGTTTATTCTGAGTTAAGCATTATTGTTTTTCAAAAGAAATTTTATACCATAAAAAACATCTGATTTAGGGTTAACAGAATCAGATATTTTACTTTTGTCTGATTAGGATTGGCTAAACTCCTTGATCTTGTGGAACTCTAAAAGTTTATCTTTTTGAGAAATTCTCATATGATGCCTCTATAAAAAAAATAATAAATTACAAAAATATTCTTTTTCGTTGTTTTTGCTTTCTTTTACTATGTTTTTGTCTGTTTTTCTTTTATTCTATTTTTTAAGGGCCTTGATCATCACCATCTTTTTCTTGGTTTCATTTTCTAGTCACATCATCCTGGACGATACTTTTATCGTTCTGGACGATAGGACAAATTCTCTTCAAAATCCATCTGCTGACCTTTTCTGTGCATGCTGTAACTCATCATCCTGGACGATCTGATCGAATTCTGTTGCAATCATGATGATAGTCCTGGTCGATATAATATTTCGTCTGGCCGATGCATTTTATGTGCATCATCCTGGCCGATACACTGGATCATCCTGGACGATCCACGTGTCAGCACATTTGAAACTTTAAAATAGGCCCCGGATGATCCATTATTGGACAATCGGCCGGGCCGATCCACTGTTCGTCTTAGACGATACGCGTGGCAGTGATTTAAAACATTTTAACTTCGATTGGTACGATAAATTATTATGCATCGTCCTGGACGATACACCTAATCAGCCCGGCCGATCTGCTTTTTCAACGGTCATCTGGATTGACTCCTCGGGATGATCGCCTATGTCTAATCGGCCTGGCCGATATCTGATCGGCCCGAACGATCGGACCGCCTTTTTGACCAATCAGCCTGTACGTAATTATTGAGCCATATCGGTCTGGATGATGCTGCGATCGGCCAGGACGATACGGCCGTTTCTTTAAATTCTGGCCGTTCAATCCATGGTTTTTCACTTTCCAC
>NW_021584052.1:0-457 GCF_001605985.2 Dendrobium catenatum
TTTGAGTTCAGGAAGTAGGAATTTCTGAAGACGCGGCTTATTACCTGCCAAAAAGACAAGCTGTGTTCTCAAGGTCGCTGCCGACAACTGATATGAAAAAAGAAAAAGAAACAGAAAAGGAAAGTGAAAGAAAGAAATTCAAAACAAAAGAAGGAAAAGCAAAATTGAATAAAAAAGGAAAAGAAAAAGTTCAAGAGGACGACAGCGACGAGGACGAAATCAAGATAACATTTCGCCAACCGGATACCTATCCCTTACAGCAGGTGTCACGGTCGGAGGAAGGCATGGTAGAGGCCGCGGAAGAGGTCGCCACGACGCAAGAGAAGTTCCGCCAGTATTAATGAGGAGCAGAACCCCGGTAATCCACCTCAATCTGGAGTCGAGCTCAGAGGACGAACTGAATACTGTTCGTGAACCCGCTAATCCAACCAGCAAGAAGGCCAAGTTCGAGATTCCA
>NW_021584053.1:0-328 GCF_001605985.2 Dendrobium catenatum
ATTACTGAATGATTGAGACTCAATCATCCACTAATCCACCTCCCCCATGATTGCTCTTCACATGCACAATCTATGTTTAAAATTTCATTGGAATGGATCTCCCAAAGTTAAGGATTTAAAATATTAGTAATTTTAAAAAAAATTTAAAAATACTCATAAATATATAGATTTTTGAGATTAAGGTAATTCAAAATAAACCAATTTGTAATAAGTACATATAGAGGAGATCCATTAACCACCCTAACGAGGTTTCAAAATGATTTGAAGATAATTTTTAATTTTAAAATAATTATAATAATTATTATTTAAATAATATAAAAATACTCAA
>NW_021584054.1:0-247 GCF_001605985.2 Dendrobium catenatum
TTTACCCCGGAACTTAGTTTGTTAAAACTCCCTCGCTGAATAAGAAAAGCGAGTGGAGGCCGAGGCCGAGGCCGAATTTTCGGAGCCCACAGATTTCTGGCGACTCCGCTGGGGTTTGGTTTCTCTTTCCATCTTTGGCTAGTCATCTCAGTGCTATAGTAGCAGCTATATCAAATCGTTCTCAAGATTTTGAGTATTTCAAAATGATCATTTAATGATTCAAAACTCTGAATTTTATAAAATGATC
>NW_021584055.1:0-262 GCF_001605985.2 Dendrobium catenatum
TCAATTCCATCAAAATTTATGTGCAAAATTTTTATATCTACAAATAATAATAATAATTTATGTTATGATATTCTAATATTAGAATTTGTTAGTATATAAAAATTTTTTCTCTGCTTGAACATAAAAGTTATTGAATTTGCATTCAGATTATTGTAATATAATAATTTTCAAGCAAATGATAAAATTTATATCACAATATATATCATGACGTGCATATTTTTTATCGAAATGTTTGTATTAAATTTCAAAATTTGTATTTATC
>NW_021584056.1:0-243 GCF_001605985.2 Dendrobium catenatum
GGGATGCTAGAAGAAAAGCTGTGAAAATAGTATTTGGTAGCTGGGAGGAGTCGTACCGAACCATTAATTTGTTCATGGACGCTGTTGTGTTTTCAATGCCCGAAACCGTTTATAAGTTACAAACGTCTGAGAATCATAGATTTGAGATATTATTTTTCTCCTTTGGGCCTTCGATAAAAGGTTAGAGCTACTGTCGCCCTGTACTTTGCCTTGACGACACATTCCTGTTAGGCAAATATCGAG
>NW_021584057.1:0-261 GCF_001605985.2 Dendrobium catenatum
TATTGTTTTATCGATTTCCGCTTTATTGATTTGATCAAATTTATGGATTTACTGTATCGTACGGATTTATAGATCTCATTGATTGATCATTGAGCATGGATACTATTGATTATTGATTATTGACATTGATATGGATAGAATGGATATAGATATGGATTGGACATTATAGATTTATTGATATTGTATAGACTCATTGATACTATCGATTCTGCATGGTATTGACTTGCTACATTTGATTTATTGATAGGATAGATTGAGATT
>NW_021584058.1:0-876 GCF_001605985.2 Dendrobium catenatum
GAGAGGGAGAAGGGAGAGAGAGTGCTAGAGAGAGAGATAGAGGAAGAGAGAGAGAGGAGAAGAGTGCAAGAGAGAGAGAGAGGGAGAGAGAGCGAGAGAGAGAGAGAGGAGAAGAGAAGAGAAGAAGAGAGAGAGAGGGCTAGGCAGAGAGGGCTAGCTATAGAGAGAGGGATAGAGAGAGAGCTAGAGAGAGATAAAGAGAGATAGAGAGAGAGAGAGATAAGGAGACACAAGGAGAGAGAGAGGGAGAGATAAAGAGAGAGCTAGGGGAGAGAGAGGGAGAGATGAATTTTAAGAGGGAGAGGGAGGGAGAGACAGAGTACTAGAAAGAGAGAGAGAGAGTGATAGAGAGAGAGAGCTAGGGAGAGAGAGGGAGACAGACCTAGAGAGAGAGCTAGGGGGAAGTCAGATAGAGAGAACAGAGAGAGAAAGAGAGCTAGAGAGAGGGAGAGAGAGAGAGAGGTAGGGTGAAAGTGAGAGAGAGGGAAAGGGAGAGGGAGAGGGAGGGAGGGAGAGAGAGAGAGCTAGGAATATAGCTAGAGAGAGAGGAGGAGAGAAGAGAAGAAGAGAGAGAGAGAGAGAAAGAGAGAGGGAGAGAGAGAAAGAGAGAGAGCTAGCTAGAGAGAGTTAGGGAGAGAGGGAGAGCTAGAGGGAGAGAGAGCTAAAGAGAGAGTGGGAGAGAGATAGAGAGAGCTAGATATATATATATAGAGAGAGAGAGAGATTGAGAGAGATTTGGTGTGAGAGAGAGGGAGAGATGAATTTTAAGAGGCAGAGGGAGAGTGAACTAGAGAGAGAGAGAGAGCTGGAGAGAGAGAAAGAGAGAGAGTGGTAGAGAAAGAGATATGGAGAGAGAGGGAGAGAGAGAGATATATA
>NW_021584059.1:0-585 GCF_001605985.2 Dendrobium catenatum
GTTCTTTCTTCAAAATTTCAAAGACTTGTTGTAGGTGATTCAAGTGTTGCTCCACCGAACGACTATAGATCAGAATGTCATCGAAGTAAACTACAACAAATTTTCCAAGTAAAGGCTTAAGGATCTGAGTCATTAGTCTCATGAAAGTGCTAGGCGCGTTACTCAATACAAAAGACATTACTGTCCATTCGTACAACCCATTTTTGGTCTTGAACACGGTCTTCCATTCATCCCCCGGACGGATCCTAATTTGGTGATAACCACTCTTAAGATCGATCTTAGAGAATAGGGTGGCTCCAGTTATCATGTCCAAAATGTCATCTAACCGAGGGATTGGGAAGCGGTACTTGACGGTGATTTTGTTGATAGCACGACTATCAACGCACATTCTCCACGTCCCATCCTTCTTATGGGTAAGAAGGGCAGGAACCGCACACGGACTAAGGCTCTCCTTAATGAACCCTCGCTGTAACAATTCATCCACTTGTCTCTTGAGCTCCTCGTGTTCAGTAGGGTTCATTCGGTAATGGGGTAGGTTTGGTAAAGACACTCCGGGCACTAGGTCTATGGCATGTTGAATGTCCC
>NW_021584060.1:0-1351 GCF_001605985.2 Dendrobium catenatum
GAGGCAATCAAGTAGGTCAATGGCATGAGTTGTTCTAACAAAGAAGATGAAAGGAAGTAATGATCAGATCTCTCTAAGCGAAGGCCAGCAATATAAAATGAAGTAGCAATAAGATTTCACTGAGGAGATCATCGATAAGATCGACAGTAAGCCAACTAAAAATCCTGAACAACGAAAAATTGGTGATAAATTCACAATAGAGGAAAAGGGCAATGGGAAGTTAAATAAAGATTCTATTTTTGATGCTATCTAAAAAAATGTTTGATATGTAAATAGTAAGATCTAGTTGTTAAATATATAAATATAATAATTTTAAGTATATTTATGTAAAACCCTCCTAAATTTAACTGACATCTTGTATAAGAGACATTCTTGTCATTGCGAAAAAATTTCATGGTGTTTGTTTCTAACTATAAGTTAGTCAATATAAAAACCTTTACCATCTTAATTATCATCAATCTTCACATCAATAATAAAAAAATAAATGAATTCAATTATATGAATTTTGTTTGTAAAAATTTTGAGAAGAAATATCTTATATGATTGAAGCAACTTTCATAATAGTAAATATGTATGACTTATAAATAACATCATTATTCAAATCCGTTGAAAATAACACAAGGTACAAGTAAACTATTATAAATAACTATGATCATGAGCAAGAAAATCGATGAGAAATATGGTGGTTATTGTATTAGTCCCCTTCATATAGGAAAAGATAGTATGAAAGGCATTAAGTGAGGTTGTGTCAAAGATGATGGTGGTCATTGACAATGGTTAGGATGTTTCTCTCTTAGAGGCAAAGGGAGTACGACCTTTAGATTGTTGATTAAATAATGCAAGAAGGTCAAATAGGCCATTGAGGATTTCCTTAATAGCCAATCTCTTAGAGACAAAGATAACACAACATTGAGCTGATGGATAAAATGTTCAAAAAAAAAAAGTGACGACTGATGATGAATGAGATCATCATCATTTTGAAGGTGAAGACATCATAATATGATGTAGAATATTAAATGGTGAAGAAATTTGAGCTAGCCGTTAAATATAGTTATGGCTGTCCCCCTCTTGGAGATGAAGGTGTCACGACTTTGTGACAACAAATAGGTCCATGTAGGAAGTTCATGGAGATCATTGAAGATGGTTTTTTTGTGAAAAGTGGAACAAATACATTTTGAAATGAGATAAGATCACATGTGAGGGGTACACAGATTTCAAAATAATTACATTTAGGGAACTCTACGTGGAGGTATAAAAATTATAATAATTAGAGGGAGGAGAACTGACGATCAAGGCCTTTGATAAACTTGCAGAAATCGTTAGAAAAAACAAAGAGGAACAGGAAAGATTG
>NW_021584061.1:0-226 GCF_001605985.2 Dendrobium catenatum
CCTGTAGCTAGATTGGAAGCCATTAGAGTGCTATTAACCTTTGCCCGTTATAAAGAATTTAAGCTTTTTCAAATGGATGTCAAGAGTGCCTTTTTAAATGGGGAAATAAAAGAAGATGTTTTTGTAGAACAACCCCCAGGTTTTGAGAGCTCCCAATTTCCAACTCATGTTTTTAACTTAAAAAAGGCCTTGTATGGTTTAAAGAAGGCACCAAGAGCTTGGTATG
>NW_021584062.1:0-222 GCF_001605985.2 Dendrobium catenatum
AGTTCTACATCACAATTTGTATTCATGCCAGGTAGATCTACTATGGAAGCCATACATTTATTGAGAGGTTTGACGAGAAGTATAAAGAGAAAAGGAATATCTTCATATGATATTTATTGATTTAGAGAAAGCATAAGATAAAGTTCCAAGACAAGTGCTATGGAGAGTTCTAAAAAAGAAATAGATTAATAATGCTTATATTCAAGTCATTAGGGATATGTA
>NW_021584063.1:0-629 GCF_001605985.2 Dendrobium catenatum
AGAGAGAGAGAGAGAGAGAGAGATTTGTAATGATTTTTTTATTGGATTATATATATGATTTGTGAACATGGTTATATAAAGGAATCTCATATGAATATCTTCAAGGTTTATTGCTTTACTGTTTCATGGCGGAATGTTAGAAAATAAGTACTTTCATTGGATATTTAAATTTGGTTGATTAATGTTTTTGTTTGGGATGACTTTCTCACTGTTTCTTAAAGCAGCTTTCTAGCACACAAAAAAAATAATTTTTTTACTAAAAATTTGCTTTAAGAAGCAGCAAGAAAGTTGTCTCAAACGAAGCTTAAGACTTTGTTTCGGACGGCTTTCTTATTTTTTCTTAAAAGTAAATTTTAATAAAAAATTTAAAATTTTTGTACTAGAAAGCTGCTTTAAGAAGCAGTAATAAAATCATCTCAAATGAAGCTTAAATTGTTTATTTTTTTTATTTGAAAATTGAATATGTTCAAATATTTTTATAATGAAATTTAGCTAACATAAGAAATTGCTTTCTATCATAGAAATTCCTTTTTTTTCATAATATTCTCTCATGAGTTTAAGTAAAATATTTTTTCCTTATTTGAATTATAGCTTTTAGAAATATATTATAAAAATTGTTGAAAGCTATT
>NW_021584064.1:0-207 GCF_001605985.2 Dendrobium catenatum
CAAGTAGTTTCATGTGGTTGTCATCTATTAAAGCATAGTCTTTCCTAAGGATTTGATGTTCCTTTTTGAGTTCTTCCAGTTCCGTGCTTACACTAGCATGTATCTTTTTCATTTTCATATATGCATCATACATGTGTTCAAAAACTTCAAATAATTCATCATATGTTAATTCACATACCTCTTCTTGATCTGAGTGATCCACATTAT
>NW_021584065.1:0-280 GCF_001605985.2 Dendrobium catenatum
GGTCGCTGACTGTGTAATTGCCGGATTAATTAAATTCGGAAATTCAAGGGAACTTAAAAAATCCATAACTCCCTGCACACTTGTCCAAATTAGGTGTTCTTAGGCTCATTAGAAAGGTCTCAGGGAGCACTACAAAAGCCCTAGGGTTCCAGACCCTGGTTAGGTCAATCTTAGGTTTAATTTCATTTGGAGCATTTTATGAATTTCTTTAATTACTTTTTAAATGCATGTCCACCAGGTCTGGAATTTTGGGAGATTGAAATTGGACATGTTTTTGACA
>NW_021584066.1:0-216 GCF_001605985.2 Dendrobium catenatum
GAAGTTTTCCTTAAAGGTTGCAAATCTAGGTGGCAAGACCCTTGTTAAAATGGAATTGAATTTCTACAATCTCTTTGAAGCGAGAGATTATTATAGAGTCTGCAACGTCCCTAGAAAGCATGACATTATTGTAATCAAATGATTAATCACGATAGGACCCCGTTAAAATTTAAATTTCGACGGTATCACTATCTGATATAATCTTAGATTATTTCC
>NW_021584067.1:0-370 GCF_001605985.2 Dendrobium catenatum
AGAATTTGTTATTTTAACCATAGTACCTGTGCAACACTACTTCCTACTGCAATATATTCTACCTAGGCTGTGGAAAGTGCTACTGAGTTTTGCTTCCTACTGGACCAAGAAACTAATGATTGTTCGATGAGGTGCTCTTTCTATCTATCCTACATCCTGCAAAGTCAGAATCTGAGTACCCTAGGATTTCAAAGGAAGTGCTATGTCTGGGATAGCAAATTACTAAGTTTGGGGTGCGTAGTAGATATCTAAGAATTCTTTTGACAGCAGTTAAGTGAGACTCTTTAGGATCGGCTTGGAAACGGGCACAAAGGCACACACTAAACATTATTTCCGGTCTACTGGCAGTCAAGTAAAGAAGTGATCCAAT
>NW_021584068.1:0-367 GCF_001605985.2 Dendrobium catenatum
AGGAAAGATCACGGGCCTTTAACATTCCTATGACATTCACTATATGATGGTATATTTACAAAATTTCCTTCTGTAGGAGAGTTTTGGACAAGACAAGTGTCAAACATGCATAACAGTTGGCACAAACTCTCTATAGTTCGGTTTAGAAGTTCCCACACCCATCAACCATCCACAAAGGTTGGCTTTGTTAGACCGGTCCAGCTGGTCCAGGCGGGACCGGTTCACGGGAGAATTCGTGACGATATGCCACCTCTGGCAGATGCCACAATTCCACGGGACCGTTTTAGGAAGGATTTTTGAGGAAGATTAGGAGGGAAATTGAATGCAGGAACTGTTTAGGGAATTCCTTTTGATTTGTATGCATTAA
>NW_021584069.1:0-360 GCF_001605985.2 Dendrobium catenatum
GAACGATGCAGTTAAATTTTGTTTAATTTAATCATGTAATTAATCAATTGAATCTAGATTAATTAAGGTTTCAAATCATATTGTACGAAGTCTTAATTCACATAATATGACCCGATTAGCTCTTAGGATGATATTTAACCATCAGCCATCGTATAGGACAAAAATCCTATTCGATTGAACTAATCATACTAACAACTTTTATATCATACTGGATGATCAGTTCAAATATTTCAACTAATCGTATAGACCCTTATTCTTCGTATATTACTAATAGGATGTATTGAATTACTCATATTGTACAATCAAAAATGGCTAACTTAAAAAATTATGTTTTTTAGAAGCCTTTTATTTAAACTTCCT
>NW_021584070.1:0-282 GCF_001605985.2 Dendrobium catenatum
TCAACATCCTTGCTCGGTGGATTTTGATCTTCTAGTAGAAAGTCGATCCACTACCTCTTTTAGTGACATATTTCCCATTGAGAATGTGTCCTTAGCTGCAAGAGCAGTCTCTTTGGATGTATAAAATGTTGCTTGTGCCTCTCACAGGGTCCCAACAGTTAGTATGGGTGTTACCACTGTGATCCCTTTTGCAATCATTGATGTTCGATATGATGAATGTTATTTTTAGTGGCAAATTTGTTCATTCGCCACTTCACTTGATCTTTTGATATGACATTACTC
>NW_021584071.1:0-292 GCF_001605985.2 Dendrobium catenatum
ATTTTTCCATTAACAAACCATGGACCATTTGTCATTATTGCCTCCATGTGTTCTAGTTCATAAAATGAACATAACACCCATCCCATGCCTAGCATTGTTAAATGGAATTTTCCAATATGCGCCCATTGTCTTCTCATTTCATAGCTAATGGTTTTCAGTGGAGCATCACCTCCAAATACTTTTATAACTATTGAATTGCAGATCCTGTCAGAATTTTCCTTCTCATTGTCTTCATGAAGTTTAACTGTTTTACCATCTTCAGCAAGAAATTCACCCAGTTGAAGATCTGAAA
>NW_021584072.1:0-4106 GCF_001605985.2 Dendrobium catenatum
AATTAAGAAATAATTATCCATGTAATTGTGATTTGTGCTTAATAGGATTAATATTATGATATCTAGGGTCAGGTGTTGAGGCCATGTGCCAGACATCTAGAGGGGATATGACAATGTAGTTCAGTATTAGATCTCGATCTTATGCAATGAGCATCAGGAGTCGGTGCTGAGACAACATTGGATAAAGATGACATGTTAAGATGGTGTGGGACTGTGGGGGTATGATTGTAGGTGTAGAAATTGTTGGTGTCTAGCGTCAATTTCAAGACAACTTTAGGCTTCGATGTTGAGATGATTTTGAAATATTAATGTTTTGATGGTGTCAAACGGCGATGCTTGGATGACATTTGGCATTTCTAGGAAACCTTATCCACAAGCCATGGTGAAATGAAACCTTACCCATGAGTGATTGATTTACGGTTATGGAGAGGAAATATGAAAATTTAATTTTTATTTTTTAGATTTTATGGACTTATTAGTCATATCATAATTAAAATAATGGTAACATCGAAAATACTTATAAATAAATTAGGTTTAAAAAAATGGTAACATCGAAAATAAAAAATGACCATTTGAACTTCGTAATTGACAAAATGACGAATGAGGACATATAAACAAAAAATTGATTAGACATATTTATTTTTATGCAAATAATATTTAATTTTGATAAAAAAGAAATTTAAGCATCTCCCACTCTATTAGTTATGTTGGGCTACAAAGACCTCTACTTCTGAGGATTGAAAAATTATTGGAGGACGAATTGGGTCCTCTATTATATTGTGGAGAAAGCATAATTCATATTGAGAAAGAGAGTCAAATTAGAAATTTATCTTAATTTAGAGGTGACAAAAGAGAAATTCATTTCAATAAAGAAATGACAGAGGAAGAACTTTCCCAATGCTAGTAATATTTCAAGAAAGATCTTATTATATATCCTAAATAGTACTATTATAGCTTTGAAAAGATATTTATGAAGGCGTTGAGTTCTTTGTGCACGTTCCAGCTTTGAAAATATATTTATGAAGGCGTTGAGTTCTTTGTGCACGTTCCTAAAGCTGATCAAGTTTGATTGAAGTTTAACTAATTGAAGTTGACTCTTATTTTTTGTTGGGCTTATGTTGGGTCAAATTGTTTGAGTTAGGTTGATTAGTTGGGATAAATTGGCATGAAAGTTTGGTAAATCTAACTTGTTGATGTTTAAAGCGACAATTCATCTTAGAGATTGAATCTGAAAAAGGTTTTTGTGTTATATTTCTCATTGAAAATTAGCCCTTTCATCATAATCTTAGTATAAATGAAAACCTGTTAATTTAATGATGGTGAGAAAAGTACTTGTGATGAAGAAGTGTTGGTCTTGAAGTATCACAACCATTTGAAAGTCATCATATGTCTTAAAGAAGAAAGGTAGATACTAGATGCATACGAATCTAAGTTTCATTAAGGCCTTACTACCTAAATCCAAAGTGGCATGAGGTTGAAATCTTAGTTGTAGCCTTCTAATTCTTGATAATTTGAGTTTTCAAACACCGATGAACGTGACCATAGCTAATGTCAAATCCCATAGCCTTAAAGTAAGGGCGTTTTGGGAATATTTTTATATTGAGTTAGATAAATTGTAAATAACATATAAGATAAGATTGGATATGTACATAATTTGAGTTTTTGAACACCGTGCGTGAGGTTTCTCGCGAGTGTAGGGCTCGTTTACCCTTCTATTGCGGCGCATTTTGGTACTAGGCCGCTCACTGTGGGTAGCCTTTGACGTGCACGCCTATGGCACCAACATCTCTTATGCTCTAAAGTCCCTTTAGTGTCCAGGGTGGTCCTCATCTTTTTGTCATGTTACTTTTCTTTGAATCTTATTTCCATGACATTGCTTGCTTGACTTAAACCATCTTATTTTATTCTCCTTGGCTTATATTTTTTGGGAAACCTTTGCAGATGAATGTGGAAATGGTCTGCCTTTGTAGGTCTTCTATGGTTGGAGTTTTGGTTGAATTAGACGTTACATCCCATTTTGATAAGGAGTTGTGGATTGGGTCTTTGTTGTTTGGGTTTGGCAGAGGATGGAATTTTGAAACCATCATACTGCTACTACTGCCATATATTTGGTCATAAATTCTCAAATTGTTACAAGGCTCTCCCTGAGCGGAGAAATTTTAAATATTAGTTGTATGTAGGGGTGTAAGTGAGCCGAGCCAGCTCGCGAGCCGGCTCGAGCTCGACTCGTTTCATGGGCTTCGCGAGCCGAGCTTATCGAGCTGCGGTCGAGCATCGAGCTTCGAGTTCGAGCTCGTTTAGTAAAACGAGCTGAGTTTGAGCATGCTCGCTGTTCGTGAGCACGCCGAAGCCGCGCTCGAATAAAATATTTTATATTTTTTAAAATAATTTATATTTTATTTATTAAAATATAAATTAAAAAATTAATAATCAACCTAATTTTTATTAAATGTTAAACATTCCATATATAATATTTTAAATTTTATCTAAATTTAAAAATCCCAAGCTTAAATTTTAAAAAATCCCGCCCTAATTTTTCAAAATTTAAAAATCCCGCCTAAATTTAAAAATTCCCGCTCATGGCTGTCGAAGCCGGCTCAGCGAGTCGGCTCGAGCTCGTTTACAGTTAACGAGCTGCTGAGTTCGAGCTCAGCTTTCCATGTACGAAAGCCGAGCTCGATAAGGGTCTAAACTCGACTCGACTCGACTCGTTTACACCCCTGGTTGTATGATGTTCCGTCAAAAGCTCATATTCAACTTTCTACCCAGTTAATTGAAGATTCTCCCTCATCTGTTCAGGTTTTTTTATCAAAACTTTGAGTCAGGCTTATATTCTTTTATGGACATAACATATGATGTTCGTGCCCCTATGAGCCCCTTGGTGTTGGTTGATATGTTGATATTTTTGTTAAAAACAATTATCGAGTTCTTGAAACAACTCAGCTCCATCTTATTATGAACACAATAGTAATAGTTTGTCTATGTAGCTATTTGATTCAAATTAGTGTGTTCAGAGCTTTATTTGTTTGATGGATGAAGTATTTTTTATTCTTTATATCAAAAAAGCAAAAATCAGAAGAAAATCTATCCACACTAACCTATATTCCCTAGGCTTCAAGATAGATGATGAAAATGAATTATTTTGAAATTTTCATAATCCATAGGATGCTTTATGTTGGTCTTCTTGTTATATCTTTATGTGTAGTTGTAATTTTCGTTTGTTTTTTTCCTTTGGCAATTCATAGTTATTGTTGTGATTGCACTCATTATATTCTAGTTAATATATTTTGCTTTAAAAATGTAAAAAGAGAGTTTTCTTTAACTCATCATCAATTATTTGATTACAACTTTTAGCATGCTATTTATAATAATATCCATAAATGCATAGACTTTTAGACCTACTAAAATAAAAATAATGACAAAATCAGGAAAAGTGATCATTTTACCCTTCATAATAGATTAAGTGACAAATAAGGGCGGGACAAAATAATTGACTATGAATATTTTAATTCAAATAAGACTCAATATTGTTAACTCGAGTTTTTTTTTTGTATCTCGTAATGCATCACCTTTGTTTAAACTTTTATTTTATTTTAAAATGAGCTTAGAAGTTGTTTATTCTGCTGCTTCTTTTAGTTTGTTTATTGTCTACTAATTGTTCTACTTTTTAGGTTATAAATGATTTGCTTAATCCTACGGGCCAAAATTTGCGTGTTAGAGAAGATGCCCAGGTTTGATTCTTGAATGGTTAAACTAGTTGTTTAACTTAAACTATATTACTTTTCATGAAGCATTTGTAGATTGTTTTGCTCGGATATACTTATTGCAACATTTTTAGATTTTGAAAAGCCTCTTTTTAGCTGTGTATTAAATACTCATTATATAATGCATATGAAAGGCATACTAAATGGTGTTGCAGTTTTCTTTTGCAAATTCTATTTTGGCCCATGAAGAGTTTCCTGTTTATAGTAAGTTCTAATGTTCAGCAGTTGGTAGTATGCATTTTTGTGGTTGTTATTGCTTTTTGTTGTTAATAAATATCACTTCTTTTTCTATTTATGTCTTGGTATAATTGTTTTATTAAGGTGACTATTTTGTTTAATGTG
>NW_021584073.1:0-441 GCF_001605985.2 Dendrobium catenatum
TAAAGAACTTGAGTTTGGATTATCGAATCTTGAATTTTTAACCTTTACTGGGATATGCGTTATCAATCCAATTCTACTAAAATTTTGATTAAAACTAAGAGGTAACTTTCTCATTTTAAGATTTTTTTTAATTTGAAAGTTTCTTTTTTGTTTTCTGTGCCTTCTCTCTTTTTGATAATGTCAAAGAGGGAGAACGTACTTGTATCCCTTGTTTTCTTATCAAAAATTTAAAACTATAAAAATATTTTCATCTCCCCTTTTTTTTAAAAGTGTTATTCTAGTGAGGGGGAGATTAGGAGAAATTGTTCTTTTTGAAAATTCAAATTAAATTGTTTGCCAACATCAAAAAGGGGGAGATTGTTGCGGATCAATGGTTTATGATTTTGATGATTGCAAACATTCCTTATTTCTCTACGATTGCCTTATGTGCTAACGTTTCAG
>NW_021584074.1:0-439 GCF_001605985.2 Dendrobium catenatum
CAATAAATCTTGTATATCACATGCTCAGTATATCACATGCTTACTATCAATACAGTAAAATAATAGTATCAATTAGTATTAGTATTTATATCAGTAATAATTTAGTGGTAGGAGTAATAAAATAATGCTAGAACAATGAATTTGTGCAGTAATAATAATTTTATACAATAATAAAAATAATATCTCATGAACATGCATTTCAGTGGTCACACTAAACAAGAAGAAATCCTGACTATCACGATGTTTTTAGTGTTAGTATCAGTATTAATAAACCGTTGGCTCAGTAAATAGAGTCGTCACAATAATAATCTTGTTATAACTCCCAATCAATGTATCATGTGAATTAGAAGAGAATAACACTAAACCATTGTATTTAAAGGAAAGCTCGTCGGCCCACCATCTTGTACATGTCAATAGTCTCCAACCAATGGGTCAACTA
>NW_021584075.1:0-201 GCF_001605985.2 Dendrobium catenatum
CGATTTCACAGACAACTCTCATAACCTTCTCTACAACATTTGAATGATGGTTGATCAAAATATAGTAACAATCCTCTATCACGCCTTACATCTTGAACCTTGACTCTTGCTTAGATACCTGGAAGACTATTGAGTGTCATCTACAATCCACTAACTACTTGCGTGTCATTCAATTGAAAAATGAGCTTCATCATTGCTTCA
>NW_021584076.1:0-267 GCF_001605985.2 Dendrobium catenatum
TTGACTTGGTCAACCAGGCTGACCCAAGGGTTGGGAATGGGTCACACAAGTTTGAAATGACATTTGAAACTTGCTGGAGGTAGTTGCGTTCAATTTGGAGTTCATTTGGTTAAAAATCAAAGTTTGAGCCCCATAGGGGTATTTTGGTCATTTTGATCCCTGGTCAACTGGGGGTCAAAGTGGGCCCAGAAAAATTCCAGTTTAATGTTCAAGGTATCAATATTAAGGGTCTGGAAGCGACTAGAGGATTTGGTGAAGTCTCTAAGG
>NW_021584077.1:0-229 GCF_001605985.2 Dendrobium catenatum
CATTTTGAAAATCCTAAAATAATAATATTTGTCATTATAAAAAAGGGGGACATTTTTATGAACATGATTCAAGTACTATGATTTTGATGATAACAAACATTGTTATGTTTTTTACTACTTCCTATAGTTTTTATGATATTTTGTTTTGTTTTTGTGTGTACTAACATTTTAGAAAATTAGTCATCGTTCACTTACAATTCTGATCAGCTCAAGACTATGTATACTAGGG
>NW_021584078.1:0-260 GCF_001605985.2 Dendrobium catenatum
CAAAATAAACACACCATGTCCTTAGATCTAGGAGAGCATAAGCTAAGTGCTCGTGGTGCGACCTACACATGCGATCTACGAAAAATAAAAGGAAAGATACTTAATGAAGGGATTAGTGAATGATTGGAACTCAATCACCCACTAATCCTCTCCCCCATGATTGCTCTTCATTCATAGAACTCATGTCTAAAATTTCATGAAATAGTGGGTCTCCCAAAGTTAGGATTTAATTATAAGTAATTTCAAAATAGTTTCAAAAT
>NW_021584079.1:0-2477 GCF_001605985.2 Dendrobium catenatum
TTATCTTGTTTTCTCTTGGCTTTCTAATGCAAAGGTGCTTACTTTTCATCTCAACCCTCTTGTGAGTGTTTCTCATTTGGTTTTGGTGGAGAAATTTCTCCTTTTGGAGGAGAAATTAGGGCAAACCTTAATTTGTGAAACCTAAGGCGTATCAACATCATCCTTGTTCAACCAATTTTTTTCCAATCATTTGACTCCTCTAGTCTTCAAAACTCTATTGCTCTCCAAATCTCATTAGGTATCTCAATTAGATTCAAAGTCTTAAATTTATGCATACTTTTGAAACTAACATCATTTTCCTTTTTTTAGAGAAATCTATAATATATTTTGCTATATTGTTCGTTGAGCTCTTCAAACATAATTTTTCTTAATTTTTCAAAATAACATTTTCATCTTTCATTAAAGGCGTGTCTTCATTATTAATCAAGATCCTATTATCTTCACTTTTAATGCATCTAACTTGATCAAAATCCTTACATCTCTTATTCCTTACCTTAGCTATTGCATGCATCTCATTTTCTACTTCCTTAGTACCAGCTTTTGTTTTATTTATTATCATCTTTTTAAGACTGTTAATTTTCTTGTAATCATTGTATTCCTCATTAGTATTTGATTTATGCCACTTTTAAGTCTCATAGTATTGAACCAACTTAAAATGATAGAATTAAAAATAGATTTAGGTAAGCTCCAGGACTTCAGCGCAATTCTTGCAAGAAATATTGCATCATTTAAAGGATTGGTACTGAGATCCATAAGGAATATTACTTGATTACTGGAATAGATAAAAAAAATAATGCACATTTTGGCATAATCGGTACCTCTCTCCTGGTCAGTGAAGCATTTTTACATTGCAAATCATCTATTTGTTCCTCTAAGCTAGCCTGCAAAAGGTAGAAGAAGAAAGATTGGTCAAGATAGAAAAATTATTAATAAAGAACAATATTATAAAGTAGCATTAGTATCCCATGCAAAAACCCCAAATATTAAAAGTTGGGTGCAGATATTCTCTTTCGGGTTGTATTATGGGTGGGAACTGTAAAAATGATTTCTCTTGGTAGAAAGAAAGGGATTCTCTTTCTAGGCTGGTGAGATTTGTTAAAAAATGAGATGTAACAAGCCATGTGGGTTTCCACTCAATCCATAAAAAGGGGAAGGCATAGCAAAGAAAACTTATAGAACTATCCCACTTGTGCACCTGCTGTAACTAGAATGGCTTTTTTTATCCAAATGTAAGAAAGAAGCTAATGAATATAGCATGCCTAACCTCTTTTTGAATGAAAGAGTCCACTTCATTTTGAAGGAGTTTTATTCTTTCCTCCAAGAAACCCTGCAAATTCTTATAAAGCTTCAACGGAAAAATATAATTGGTCAAGTGTAGAGAAAAACCAGCAATGCAAGGCCAAATACAAAAATAAAATTCAGTGACATAGTTTTCAGATGATACAACAACAACATCAAGCCTTTATCCCACTATATGGGGTCGACTACACGAATCCTTTTTCTCTACTGTTCCCTATTAAAAGTCAAATTCTCATTTAAATCTAATAAAAAAAGGTCATTTCTAATATTTTCTAACCAATTCTTCTTAGGTCTACCTGTATCTTTCTTAGCATAAGTCAAATCTAATACATCTACTCTCCTAAATCACAGGGCCTTGCCACCCGCATCGCAGCTCTCAACTCTGGCTCGAGGTCTTTCATGAAATTGCTCTCGAACACTGTCTTCGATAACCTACCTACCCGACATGACAAAGCTTAAATCTTTCCTGATACTCCATCACAGTGCCTAACTATGTCAACGCAAAGAATTGCTCGTGGTAATCCCCATCCTGCTTGGCTCGAAAACGCTCCAACAAGCAATCTTTAAACTCTTCCCACAAATGGATCGAGTACCTCTGTCTCCCTCAATTGGTACCATGTTAGTGCCTTCCCCTAAAGACATGGAGTTGCTTCCATAAGTCTATCACCTTCTTTTAACCTGTTTACGACAAAATACTTCTCCACTCTATATATCCACTCATACGCATCCTCACATTCAAACACCGACATTTTTAACTTCTTGACCTTTAGATCTCCTCCGGCCCAATTTCCCCTTCTACCCCCCATGAAGCGAGCATTGGGGTCTCTCTATAGTTCCCTCTCCTCCCTTCTCCTTTTATATCCCCCTCTTCTTTCAAATTCAGTCTGCTTGTTTTCTTCTTCTCATTCCCTCCTACCTCTAGATTCTCTATTTATACCCCTTCTCAGTAGAGGCTCAAGGTGAGGTATTCTCTCATATTCTCCTAAAATTTCCACAATGTCGTCTTCTCTCAACATGTCATTTTCCTACTCTTGCTTCCGGCGTAGCCGCTTTGGTTTGAAACTCCAACATCTGCTTCATCATCTCCTCTAGATTCTCAAATCTTCCTTCCATCGCTGAAAAATGCTCATTCAACGATCCCACATCTATTCGCAGGTGCCCTACTCCCCCCTCCAACT
>NW_021584080.1:0-1360 GCF_001605985.2 Dendrobium catenatum
CCATATCTATTTTGGAGGAGACTGGACCTTTAGAAGATTTAGAATATTTGAACTTGTGTAAGATTTCCTGGGCAATAAGGACATGATCCAAAAGCAACCTTTCTTTTAGAAATTCCATTTGTTCTTTAGAGATCAACTTTGGGATAATAAGCAACTTTCTATTCAATACCATCATTCACGAAATAGAAGAAGTGATTAATCACATTCCAGAAATCTACTTTTATAATGGTCCAATAGGATTTAACAAATGAGTAGGAAATACCATCATTCCCAAAAGCTATGTTCCCTCCAACTTGCTTGATCCTAGTATCCACCTCTTGTAATGAGAAATTTTTATTTAACATCAAAATATCCTCTTCATTCAAACATCTCCATGGTTTAGGTCATCCATCCATTGATCAGCTACCCACTTTCCATTTTTCTTTAAATAAATGGAACAAAACATTTTCAATTTGATGTTGATCTTCTACAACGATCCCATTTTCATCTTTCATCTTATATATGAAGTTAGAATTTCTTCTTGCACTAGAAAATGCTTGAAAAACCCTTGAATGTAATCACCTTCCACTATCCACTTGACCTTAACTCGCTACCTACACCATGTGCATAACCGAGCTATGGTTGAATTCAATTCATTTATTTTAGCTTTTAATGCCTAGCTGTATTCAACTAAGAGAGGCCTAAAATTAGCTTCCTTAACTTGTAATTCCAAGACTTCTTTCTTAAGACTTTCCTTTGAATGATTTATGTTTTTAAGCTTGGCTTTGCTCCAGAAAAAGAAAGCCTTTAAATCCCTTCTCAACTTATAATTAAGAATTTGGGAGAGAGTTCCAAAAACTCTTCTTCCTCCAAGCCTCCCTCACCACCACAATTGAAGATGGGATTGAAGTCGAAACATCTTCAAATTTGATATTCTTCTAATAGAAAGGGTTGAATTCCAATAAATTTAAAAGGATCGGGCAATGATCTGAAGAAATTATAGCCATGTTCCTAACCACAATTCGGTGGGAAGAGTTAATAACAGTTGAATTTAAAAAAACATCTATCTAGCTTTTCAATTGTCCTTTCAGCCCCAGATTTATTGTTGCACCAAGTGAACTTAGGACCGACATAAACAACCTCATATAAATCACTGCGAGTCAAAAAGACTTTAATTTCATTAGGTCCTGGGGATAAAGAAAATGTTTTCCTTCCCTTCTTATCTTCTTTGGAGAGAAACAAGTTGAAATCTCTCCCCACCACCATAGGGAAGTTATTTGTCGAATGAAAATCAAATTTCTCCCAAAGAGCCCTCCATTATAAACATCCTTACTGTTAAGATAATTGCTATTTGAATGCTTTACATTTTGCAACTTATGTA
>NW_021584081.1:0-306 GCF_001605985.2 Dendrobium catenatum
TGAAGGCCGACGTCGGGACAGCAGGCACCGTCGGGCTCGGTCTTGGAGTCCGGAACCGAGAGCTGAAGGTGGAAGGGAGATTTCGATCCCCTCCTTGGGACCGATTCGGCAAGAGGAAATAAGGAGAACCGACCAGTCGTGGGAGACGGGCTGTGCGAAATCCAGAAAGAGAGAGAGTCGGAAGGGGAGAAGGGGGTTTTGGAACCGAGAGAGTGACGGAGAGCCCGGGGAAGCGGGTTTCGCCTGAGACTGCTTCCGAACGAGAACTAGAGAGATCAGGCGTCCGTTAGGGAAAGACCGTCCGAG
>NW_021584082.1:0-267 GCF_001605985.2 Dendrobium catenatum
TATATTAGAAAAGAATTATAATATTTAATTTGAAATCAAGTAGCTTAAAAAATGCTTATTATAAATTTTAATATACTTTTAATATACTTTTGTATTAAAAAGATGCAGTTTTTTCATATGTTTATTGTTCGTTGTAAATTATTTTTTAATTTATATTTTTATTTAAATTAGATATGAAAATATACGGTAGAAGAGTAGTTGAAATAGAGTAATATGATTTAAAAAAAATTAAAATCATAACATCAATTTCAAGCTAAAATGAAAAAG
>NW_021584083.1:0-236 GCF_001605985.2 Dendrobium catenatum
ATTGAAGACCTCGGAATCTGGTATCCTAAGCATAGCAACTCTTTTGAAATCATAAGATATTTTGATTCAGATTTTGCAAGATGCCAAGTTGATAGAAAAAGTACTTTTAGAACTTGTCAATTTGTATGATATTTCTTAATCCAGTAGAAAATAGAACTCAGCTGCCCTATAAACTATTGAAGCTAAGTAGATAGCATTTGAAAGAAGTGTGGCCAAAGTCCTCTAGTTAAAATAAT
>NW_021584084.1:0-1877 GCF_001605985.2 Dendrobium catenatum
AGGCTTAACAACCTAATTACTAGACTCAACATTCTTTAGGTACGAAAATAATGAATACTGAAAAAAATTTCTTTATTATTTGCCTACTTTTATGATGTAAAGATAACTACTATAATAGAATCAAAAGACTTAAACGTTTATACTATTTACAATTTACTTGGATCACAAATTGCTTACGTGTAAGAAGTGACTCAAAGATAGATTGATGTAGGTGATAAGAGGAAGAAGAAAAACATTGCATTGAAAGTGGATGACTTGGATAGTGATCAATCTCAGCCTAGGTATTAAGATGATATTGCCTTAACGATAACGCTATTTAGAAGTTTCCTTAAGAAGAACTAAAGTAGATGTCAATAGTGGAATAAAGGTAAGTTCTATAAAAATGCTTAAACTACTAGTGATGTAATTTGCTATGAATGTAGGAAGCATGGTCACATAAAATCTGATTGTCTGAATCTCAAAGCTAATCCAAACAAGGAGATGGTTGATATGAAAATCAATGATAGGAAGGGAAAGAAGAGATTATAGAGAGCACAATGGACAAATTCAGCTTCAGATTCCTAAAAAATAGAAGTAAAGGAGGATGCCACAAATTTAAGTTTAATTGCCAACAAGCTTAATAAGTTAGATCAACAAGAGTTATGAGTCTTAACCTACGAATAGTTATTTGATGTGTTTGAGAAAATTTATACTTGTTATAGGAAACTTAAAAAACTCCATGCTAAATTGAACATAGAATTTTTAAAATTACAAAAAGGGTATGAAATTCTTAGGAATAATATTGCATTTATTGATAGTAACCACATGAAATTATTGGATGAGTTTTACGATATGAATAAATACAAGGATGAATAATTGAAATCATTATATTGAACTTGAAAATGATTTTAAATATTTGTGGATGAATTAGATAGTTTATAATATAATTTGAAAATTGATAATTCGATTTTAGAAAGTGCTAACATATATTTTAGAGAGAAAATAAAATCTCTTCTGGAAAATAGGATACCCCCCTACACTTGAACAATTTTATAATCTTGATCAAAAGTCTACAATTTCAAAATCTAGGAAAATACTTATAAATCCTGTACACTGATAAATCCTTTTCCTTGAATTAAAAGTTTTTTTTTTTGGGATTGATTGGCCATATTTCTCACACTTTTAATATTCATAGTAAATCATATCTAGTGTCGAGACCTAAGTAGAAACTGTCAAAAAAGTGCGGCACTCTGGAGCTAGGGTGATTCTTGTGTGATTCTAGGGTTTCTCCTTGCATGGTGGATTGTGGCCCTCCTAGCTTCGATTTTTCTCTGGTTTCGCTTGATTTCTTTTGGGTTTTCTTATTCTACTATTTTCATTTACTGCTTTTGAGTTTTTTTTTGGGTTCTCGTCTTGGGGGATAACGATTCCTTCATCATCTCACTCCATTTCCTCCTCCCATTTGGAAGGTAAATCTCAATATTTTAAAGATGTTGTCGCTGGATCTTCTTCTTCTTCGTGAAAACTTAGCTTTGTGCACTCGACTTTTAAGGGCTGTCCGGCTTTACTTTTTGAAGATTCTATGGTGGAATAACTAGCTGCTCCTTTTTGTTTAACTTTAGTTGGGAAATTTATTCTGAGGAGACCTAATCTCGATGTTATTTGCAAATTCTGCATGAACTGGCGCAAAGAAGAACTTGCTAATTGAATGCTATCTCTTTAAGTGCAAAATGTTGAGATAGAAAACGCAGTGAAGATGTTACCAAAGAATGCATATTTTTCTTAATTATTTAATTAATTTTTTCATAAGCTACATCTATATCTAATTAAGGCTTTGTTTGAGGTGGCTTTCTTATTGCTTCTGAAAATAATTTTTTTTTTTACAAAAATTTTAATCT
>NW_021584085.1:0-540 GCF_001605985.2 Dendrobium catenatum
GTTCATTATGAAAATCCGATTTTAATAATTAATGATAAAGCATTTTAAGAACCACAGTCAAATATACGATTAAATGTCATTTTGATTCTTCTGAATCATATGTAATTCTTTCCTAAATTTGATTATGGTAGTTGGGATAAAAACTTATAATTTTGTAATCTGAATCTATTATGAATGATATTTTCACCACCCATGGTGACATATCATTCATAATGATGAGTTCAGCTATAAAACTTAATGAAATTCAAAAAGATTATGTTCAAATTTTCCCAAAAAAAATATAATTACAATTGATTTGCACTTTTCAACAAAAGTAAGCAAACATAGGTATGTTTTAAAACTTTCTTAATATGAGGTTGCATTCTTAAGAGAAGGCTTGTAGGATTCTCTAAATGAACATGCCCAATCAGTTTCTAGAGATAAGTAGGCTGATAAGTTGCTTCAAGTACTCTATATTATCCACATACATGTCAATTTATCTAGCTCTTTAATTTTTAAATATACAATATAATATTGGTAAGTTTCCCTAATATTATTGAG
>NW_021584086.1:0-248 GCF_001605985.2 Dendrobium catenatum
ATCACCTACGACATTGGTGATCAAGATCTTCAAGTATGTCGATTACAAGGGAAGCCCGGTGCATGAAAGAGGACCGTCCCCTGTAAACAAGTACAATTATCAAAACCACCTGAGATTGGTGAAAGGTGGATGTGATGCAAGAAACGAGGGTCTCCTACGAATATTCCTAGGAGTTCGTAGCAAACACTACGGATCCTTACAAACAAATACAAGCCACTTGTGGATAACAACAGTGTGTGTTGTGAGTA
>NW_021584087.1:0-214 GCF_001605985.2 Dendrobium catenatum
AATTAAAATTTCATTAATTTTTTTATTATTTAAAAAACTCCAAATTATAATTTATAGAAGATTTATGTAATTAAAGCCAACAAATTAATTATAGGAGAATTATAATATTTAAAGTTAAATCAAGTAATTTAAAAATATAATGAGTATGATAATGCATAGTAACAACTATAATAAAATTTTAAAAATCATAATTTCAATTTCAAGTTCAAATAAA
>NW_021584088.1:0-289 GCF_001605985.2 Dendrobium catenatum
AAATGCATAGTTGAACCTCTCCGAATTTAGGAAGACAAAGCAAAATTCTTCTTTACTATGCATTCTCATTTCTTAATGTTAGATCGAGCTTATATGATTCAATGCCTTGTGAATGCTCGCTATATGTCAATGGCTATGACCCCTTCTTTTCCTACAATTTGCAAAATCATAAACATGTCCACCAAACTCATGAGCGATTGCAAAGTGAAGATGGAGTGTTCTATGGCTTCAAAGAGCTTATAGATTATACCCCATCATATATCGAAAATTTGTTGGACATGTTTAGTGT
>NW_021584089.1:0-266 GCF_001605985.2 Dendrobium catenatum
TGAGACATGATTAATACATATAAGACCACTCTCTAATTTCTCATTTATGAAATATTTGTCCACTTCTATGTGCTTGGTCCCGTCATGTTGAACCGGATTGTGAGCTATGTTGATTTGTTGTCATAGTGTAGCTTTATGGGTCATTCCCACTTGATCCTTAGGTCTTCTAGAATTATCTTGATCCATAGCATCTTATATTCTCTTAAGGTCATAGTTCTGTATTCTGCTTTTGATGGGGACATCAGCAGCGATTTCGACACATGTAC
>NW_021584090.1:0-295 GCF_001605985.2 Dendrobium catenatum
CTCTTTTCATGCGCTTTTGATGTATTTTTGCAAAAGGATAGCTAATATACAATTTTAATTGCATATTAGCTGCTTTTTGTTGAGCAATTGCAAAAATAAAACAAAAGCGCAACAAATATCTCACTCGTTAAGTATTTGCTGCCCTTTTGCTGCGCTTTTCAAGGGCAGCAAAAGGACAGCAAAAGGGAAGCTAATATGCAATTTCCCTGCCCTTTTGCAAAATACATCAAAAGCACAGTAAAAGCACAGGGATCCGGACACAAATTTAGGTCCGGTGACCGGACCTACTAATTTG
>NW_021584091.1:0-390 GCF_001605985.2 Dendrobium catenatum
TTTATTTATAATTGATTTAAAATCCTTTTCTACTTCAACTCATTTGGTTTATTTATTAAAACCATTTATTTTAAGTGGTACTTTCCCTTTTATTGTTATCAAAATGGGGAGTAATTATATTAATTGATTGGTGATTATTTTTGATGTATATATTTGTTATGTATATGTTTTGAATGCACGTGTAAATGTGTTAAATATTTAAATGTTCATTTTTTTGTGTTTATGTTTGAATGTTCGTTCATGTTCGCATTTTTTTATGTTTGAATTGTTTTTTAGTTTGTTGTTTTTAATCTATATGGGAATCCATTGATTTAAATTGATGATTCATTTAGGGGGACCAAAGGAGAAATTTTATTTACTCAAATAATAATTATTTTGTCATCATCAAAA
>NW_021584092.1:0-233 GCF_001605985.2 Dendrobium catenatum
TGAGCATCGCCCTGTTTTTAGGCTGGCCGATATTTATTGTCCTGAAGTAACTTAAGGATTTTGAATGGACCGTCCCGGCCGATCCTGCGAACGTCCAGGATGATATGATCGTATCAATCATCCTTAATTAATCTCTTGATTTCCTGATCAATTAAGGTATAATTTGGTAATTTCCTCCAGGCCGATACGGGGATCATCCTGGCCGATAATTTAAAAATACAGTATACCTTAAT
>NW_021584093.1:0-228 GCF_001605985.2 Dendrobium catenatum
CCGGGAAATATGTGAAATAAATACTCATGCACATTGTTCCAATACTATGAAAAAAATCTACAAAATAAGTATTCGTGTCCATTGTTCCAATATGACAGTGAAATTCGTACATTTTTCTCATACATGAGAGGAATTAAGTGTGTCAGAGGCAGAAGACCCATGGTCATGATGTCACCTTATATCAATCATTGTGCTTCTTTTATAAACATTCTTAACAAATTATAAATA
>NW_021584094.1:0-329 GCF_001605985.2 Dendrobium catenatum
AACCAGAATCTAAAACACTTCATTGTATGACCGTACTAATTTCCTTAATTATTCAGGATTTGAGTGTCTTAATAGTGTCACAATTGAGTGATATTGAGCTCATTAGATTTATCTAGTTGAGATGCTTTGTTTGACTATAAGCATGCTAATTTGAAGATTATTTGTTCATCTAATTAAAGCTTTGAAGTTTTCAAATATGCTTTAATCCCTTGATTTGAGCCAATTTGGGCTCGGATTAGACTAATTTTTGTGTTGTTGGGTTCATTGTAACTATAAGTTTGCTGAATTCGAATTCATATCATACATTGAATTTTGAAAGTTTCCGATTC
>NW_021584095.1:0-342 GCF_001605985.2 Dendrobium catenatum
ATTGAAAAATATCACATTTATATCAAAGAAAAGAGCAAAACCCAAATACCAAAAAATGGCCCATAATAACCTCAAATCGCAGAGTAGTCATCAATGCTCGTGTAGTTACAGTTCAACTTCAAGATAGCCTAAAAAGTGTAATATATGCTAATCTTAGGATCCAAAAAAAATGATAAAAGAAAAATGTCTCAAAAAATCATAATATGCACCCAACAAATCATTAAATAATAATCAAAACCTTCAGCAATTGCAGATTAAAATAAATCCAATTACAGCAAAAGGAGAAATGCATAGAAATTATCTCTCAACAATTCTTCAACAAAATGACTTAGAATGAACGTA
>NW_021584096.1:0-256 GCF_001605985.2 Dendrobium catenatum
GGAGAGTTTTGAATATGTTAGATGCATTATGGGATTTAGAGAAGCTAGGATTAAGGCTAAGTGGAGGTGGCAAAAATTATATATGTTGGCAAAGAGGAGAAATAATAGTGAGAAAAAATAATTAAGGACTCATTAAAGCCTTAGAGGACAAGCCAACAAGCTTCATTAGAGAGTGTTCCACATTAAATTTGTATAAAGAAAAATATTTATTTCTAAATGAATCTAAAAGTACAAAAAAAGTCTTATTTCTAAGCAT
>NW_021584097.1:0-710 GCF_001605985.2 Dendrobium catenatum
ATTCGAACCCCCACGAGCGGTGCTCCTTCGGAGGCCGACAGATATCTAAGCTATTGTCCTCAACACCACGATCTTCTCTTTTCTTTTATCACATGCATCTAATAATTTTTGAGTAACTGCTTATAAACAATGAATGAGTCAAGTAAATTATCAATAGAGTAAATATTCAAATATTTTGATTCACAAATGTTAGTAACTTTAGCATCAAAACTATTAGGTAAGCAACAAAAGATCTTATTAACCTTTCAGAGTTAGATAATTCTCTAGTTAGTACATGTAATGAGGTTACTATTTTTGTAACTCTAGTGTACATGTTAGTTATAATTTCATTAGGTTTCATGCAAAAACATTCATAGTAATTTAGTAATATGTTCAAATGGGATTGTTTGATTTCGTTGGTTCCTTCATATGTGATACATAATCTATCCCAAAATTTTATACTAATTATACATGAAGAAACATACATATAATCATCAAACTTTAAAGAATCGAAAAAATAATCAAAGTATTTTCATTTAGTTGAGCAAAATCACTATCCTCAAAGATCCATTGAATAAAAGGAATAACATCATTGATGCCTTTAACAATGTGAGATGGAGCAGTATATCCTACTTGTATCATGGGACATATGCGATAGTTAATTGATTGAGGGAAAGTAGAAATATAATTTAAAAAAAAATAAAAGGAACATTATCAAATATTGGTGGGCG
>NW_021584098.1:0-782 GCF_001605985.2 Dendrobium catenatum
ATCGGGGATGTGTTGGTGAAAGCCTCTATCCCCAATGTTAGACTAAGGTTCAACCTACGGTCAAACTAAGGAGCCCTATATATCTAAGGTTAAGGACCTAATTATGAATAGTTCAATCTATTATGGGTAATTTTATGAGTTGAAATGGATTTATTAGAATTTTTAGAAGGCTATAGGGCCCTATTTAACAGGTAAATTAGGGTTGGATGATTAAGGGGTCTAAAAGCTCCTAAAAGTTCCTAGAAAATTTTGAGAGGTTTAAGATATCACTAAGTTTAATTGTTGAAGTTTTCATGTCCATCGAGGATCTATCCTAGCTCCTAAAAGTTTTCTAAGTTTGCTAGACGGGTCCTTAATTGTTGTCCTTAGGGTGTCACTATGTTATAGGAGTTTAAAGTGAAGTTTTAGCCAACCCTCAAGGTAACAATGCATGATAACGCACAAAAGAAGTAAACACACCATAGCCTTAGATCTAGGAGAATCTAAACTAAGTGGTGGTGCATCATACACATGCAAACTACGATAAAAGAAAGATAAAATACACCTAATGAAGGGATTAGTGAATGATTAAGACTCAATCACCCACTAATATACTCCCCCATGATTGCTTTTCACACATATAATCCATGTTTAAAATTTCATTGGAGTGGATCTCCAAAAAATTAGGATTTAATTATAAGTAATTTTAAAATAATTTAAAAATACTTATAAATATATAATTTTAGAAAATTAATGTAATTAAAAATAAATCAATTTATAATACATAAATATAGGGAGACCCA
>NW_021584099.1:0-366 GCF_001605985.2 Dendrobium catenatum
CACCTATCATTTCCTTCTTAAATAGTGGTTTGTGTGCTTATTAGAATGTTTATAGTGACATCGTTGTTCTCTTATTCATTGATAACAACTTTAAAGTTCTTTGGATCCTTATTAACACAAAAAATTCTATAAAGGTATATCTTTTTAGATCTCTTTTAGAAAGTTAGCTTTGCTCATCATAATTTGAGATATGTGCGACTTCTCGAGGGCACCATCACTCTATAATTAACAGAGGGGAGTACTAATGCCATTGACCTGAGATATTAATTCTTATGCATGTGATTGGATCTTTTGTTGGCCTCATTTGAACTCAATAGTGTATACTTGACTAGAGCTGTAAAAGAACCGAGCCGAGTAGAGCAAATG
>NW_021584100.1:0-208 GCF_001605985.2 Dendrobium catenatum
AAGTCAGGCGACATGTGAAAAATCGGCATCAGGTGGAAGTCCGACGAAAGTCTGGCAATAGACAGAAGTTCGATGATCTGTGGAAGTCCAACGTCGGGTAAAAGTTCGATAAAAGTCCAGAGACTGGCAAAGTTCTAACGACGGGCGGAAGTCCGGCGTTGGGTAGAAGTCTCGCAATGGGCGGAAGTCTAGCGACGGGTAGAAGTTC
>NW_021584101.1:0-209 GCF_001605985.2 Dendrobium catenatum
AACGAAAGAGGTAAGGTGATGCTCTAGACGACAGTCATTAGTAGGGGGTCGGTATTTCAAATTAAGTTATCGTCTCATGTCTTTCCAAGTAAGGTACTCACCGCGAGACTTTTTATGATCTTTCAATTTTATCCAAAATTGAAGAGCTCGACCTTTAAGGTGAGACTTAGCAATGCTAATTTGGTGGGACTCAGGGATATGACATGATT
>NW_021584102.1:0-343 GCF_001605985.2 Dendrobium catenatum
AGCCACTTCAAAGCACTATAGCATCAGTTTGGAGTGTTTTGGTGCTTTAAAATTTGATACCTATCCATCTGATAATGTTGTAGAGCTAAAATTCATAATGTTGCGGCACTATACAGCGCAACGACATAGAATCTCGAGCATTGTAATGCTTCACCCTATGTTATTTCTCCTATCAAACTATAGCACAGGGGTCCTCGGGTATAAAATGCCGAGGCACTTATGTATGTAGTGTTGGGGCTTTGTATGAAAAAAAGGGTAGGAGTCCCTTGCATCAAGTCTATTATGTGATATTAATTTTCTTGAAAAATATGAAATTTCTTAAGTAGAGCATTCTAGCACTGAT
>NW_021584103.1:0-1396 GCF_001605985.2 Dendrobium catenatum
GAATAAAAATTTCATCTTTAGCCGATCTCATTGTGCGCCATATCTCACTTTTGTGGGTCAATAACATAAACATTAGACGACGACGATGAGGCTTCGGCAATACAAAAAGTGTCAATGACCAACTCTGATCTCTTGATGAATTCCGCCACATTTACTGAGAGATTATTCTTTTTGAAGACCTTTCTCATGACCAAGATCAAACCATGTCGGTCTAAAGATCACATGTGCCATCTTTAATCTCTATACTCAATAATAAATATTTAATAAATTACATAATAAATAAATAAATAAATAAATGTTTCATTATGAGTACTACGGAGTAGAGACTACACAAGTTGATGCAAGAGAGTATTGATTATGAGGTCATACCACCATTATCGCATTTCAAAGAAGGTCAGTTCAAATTGGTCATTTTGGTTGTGGACGCCAATAAGAGATTTGGTGGAGGCAATAAAGATAAGGAAGAGTTGTGCCAGCCTCAAGTGATAATTGAGAGGGATTACTTTGTGGTGAATGTGATTAGTAGAAACAAGCCTAAGCTAATATTTGATTCAATATGTACGTTAATAGATTTGCTTGAATACTTTGTGCAATGAATGGTTGGAAGCACAAAGCCCAATTAGATGGTCACTTGTCCATATGAACTAATAGAGCCATGTAGCACATCATATATGTACTCCTCACATTCACCACAAAATAATCACTCTCAATTGACACTCGAGGCAATCATACCCCTAGCTTACCTCAGTTGCCTCCACCAAAACTCTTATTAGCTCCCATAATCAAAATGACAAACTTAAAAGGATCTCTTTTGACATTTGATGACGGTGTTACGACTTGATGATAGCTTTATTAATAAGTAACTGAAACAATAATGATATTCATTGTTATTTAACAAAATTATGATTCTTAATAATGAAATAAATGTATAACATTTATAAAAATGGATTTTGCATATTTACTATATGAACAAATTATTATATATGTGTCAATTTCTTTTTTAAATAATTGGATATGTTATTGTTGTTTATTCTTTTATCATTCTAATTAATTTTTAGAACAAATTTATTATTATTATTATTGTATGTTGGAGGCCATATTTTAATATTATTAGAGAAGGTGTCAAGTTAGAATAATTTTCAAGGAAGTCTTTGATCTCTTCAAAATTCACAAGCAAATGAAGAAATCTTTGAAGACAATCTCATTTAAGCTAAATGATTCTCTTGGTATGTTGCAGTTATTTTTCTTACTCTATTTAAAGTTCTTATACTCAATTTTACAGTCTACTTTTTCAAGACATTTAGTAAGATTTTCAAATATTTTCTCTATGTTTGAGTTTTTTATTTTCTGGTAATTAGGGAAATGCTATTAAATAAAAAATGATGAAGAACAATAA
>NW_021584104.1:0-332 GCF_001605985.2 Dendrobium catenatum
ATATTTTTAAAACTATTATAAAAAGCATTTTTTTTAGTATAATATTTTTAATGAAATGAAAAAAGTTGTGGTCAAACAAAAATTATGATTGTAGTTTGAAAAATAAAGCAGTAAAAAAACTTTTGCAAATAAAATCTAAGTTGGTGGGATCGACAATGAGGGACGCAGAGATTAAGCGTGCAATAATATTCTAGTTGGGACTACAATAATACAGCAACTAATGCCCGTGAGGCAGTTTAGGGATACTGCGGGGGACAGTTTCTCTTTATGTCTCTCTCTTTTTTATAAGAAATATAATGTTCTTTAAAATTATTAAAAAATAAATATCACTT
>NW_021584105.1:0-311 GCF_001605985.2 Dendrobium catenatum
ATGTGAAAAGTTAATAATTCTATAAATATATCAGCCATAAGAAACTTCATACCTACTTTGCATTTAGTCATTTGTCGCACTAAATTTGCGTTGGACCCAAAACATTTACAAGCTCCGAACGAATTTGCATGTGCATGTGCACAATTTACATGTGCATGTACTGATCAAATTTGTTAATGAATATCTACAAGCTCAGAACAAATTTGCATATGCATGTGTAGGCCTAATTTGTGGACAAAATTAACTCGGCGGACTAATGGGTGGCTTAAAATAAGTAATATTATTAGAATAACTCGCTATTAAATTGATTC
>NW_021584106.1:0-216 GCF_001605985.2 Dendrobium catenatum
AACAAGAAAAATAAAAAAAATTAAAAATTAAAAGAAGAAAAATATATTTTTGTTCATTTTTCTACAAGCTAAAAAATTAAATGTTATTTGGTTGTTTGTTGTTTGCTTCTGCTTACATATTTTGTTAAAATGTTCAAAGATAGGTTTTGAAAAAGAAAAGTTTTTAAAATACAAATTCATCCCCCTCTTGGTGTGCCTTGGGCAGTTCAACTAAGT
>NW_021584107.1:0-371 GCF_001605985.2 Dendrobium catenatum
TTGATCTTTTGGCCTTGAAGTTAATTCTCAAACTTTAATTCTTACAAATTAATTTAACTCTTCTGATTTTGGATAAAATTTTCCTAAGGCAGATTTTCTATTATTATGAATGAACACCTTGCAACCAAAAACATGTAAATGAGACAAATTAGGTGTTCTATCTTTTAGCAACTCATAGGGTATTTTATTTAAGTTCGATCTTACATTCACCCTATTCAGAACATAACATGCAGTGCTAACCGCCCCAATCCAAAAATATCTAGGAAGTAAGTATTCTGCCAACATTGCTCGGGCGGCTTCTATTAATGTTCTATTTTTTCTTTCGACTACCCTATTTTGTTGAGGGGTTTTAGGTGTAGAAAAATTGTGAT
>NW_021584108.1:0-221 GCF_001605985.2 Dendrobium catenatum
CACAAGGCGTCAAGTGGTGGTCCGACGGAGCACAGGGCGTCAGGTGCTGGTCCGGCGGTGGTTCGGCAGAACTCCGATGGTGGTCGAGGAGGTAAGGAAGCAAGAGCGATCTCCGATCTCTCTCTTGATTCCTTAGGCATGGCCCGTAAATAGGTGAGAGATAAAGGGTAATGGGGAGTGGTTGAATGGACGGTCGATGTTGAATCCCTTGATCATGGACT
>NW_021584109.1:0-278 GCF_001605985.2 Dendrobium catenatum
AATAGTGAATTATTTTAATGTATATAATTTTAGTTATTTCTAATGGCTTCATTTATATTTATGAATTCATCCAAGCTCTAATTGATTATTTAAGTAATTAAATTAAAAAAATTTCCAAATGTGACCTTGGGGCATGACAGATGGTGTGCATCAATATTGAATGACAAAGTTGCTAGGCGTCAAACTTTAAGGTGAAAAAATACATCAACCTTATAGGTGATGGCATCTACTGATGTTGGTTGAAATAGTAAGAGATGAATTCAGTGCTTATCTATCTT
>NW_021584110.1:0-700 GCF_001605985.2 Dendrobium catenatum
CTATCTTTCTCTAGGCTTTTAATAAATATGCAAAATTTTGTATGAAAGTCTCAAATAAAATTTAAGCACTACACACAATCTTCAACTAAAAATATACTCCTTGGTAATAATAATCTAAAGGCAAATCATTTTTTCCTTCAATTTTAGATATATGTGGCATTCACTTCCTTCCAATCAATGTATGATTAACCCCATGAGGATTTGGGATATATGTAGCAATTTGGCAATAGTTCGACAACGATAGTTATGTGTAAGTTTAGATGATGCATGGTTCTCTGACTATAATGATTGAGTGATTGTTCGATGGAGGCTATCAGGAAATAGTTTGACGATGTAGTTCGGGCGATGGTCCAACAACAGCGATCAGGCAGAGGGCCGACAACGCGGCCCTACATTAATGCTCAAATGGAGATTTTGAATTATGTAAGTCTTTGAGCACTCTTAAATGTTAGCCTATCCTCCCCCGTCTTCATTTGGAATGTGGAGATCTATTTATAGATTGTTTAGAGTGCCATGCCTTATAAATATAGCCAAAATTCAAAACACTCAAGGGGACGACATGTATTAATTACCTATATTATAGATTTTATCTTCAACATTCAAGGCTTTTAATGATATTATTAATGATATTGAACTTAATTAATCAATATGAGTCTCATTAGATTTGATACGACATCACAAAATCATCTTGATCGGGCAC
>NW_021584111.1:0-975 GCF_001605985.2 Dendrobium catenatum
AGGGACCTCCTATGCACGTTTTTCTTAGCGAGGTGGGAGGGAACTCGGTGTGGCACTTACAGCAAGACGGATGATCCTTGTGCGCATTTTTTTTAGCATGGATGGGAAAAAATATAAGTACCTGCACACATGGATAAACTTCTTTTTCAAACATGTACTTTTGAAAACCCATGTCAGGCTTTCTTAGCGTGGTGTGGATGAAAATAACGGTTGCGGTGTCTCACAACATCGATCGTTCATGTCTTTTTTTACGTGTCGGGCAGGCTAAGACTTCTGTAGTTGTTGCATTCTATGACCCCTAATCAAAGATTTTGATGATTTTAAATTATGTTGATTGAATTATCTTATTCTTCATTAAATATTTTGAATGTTACTATTGTATGTGAGTACTAACATTTCAGGGAAACCACACACTACTCAAGGCAATGGAAGACTTGAGACTGTGTAGAAAAGGATGTGAAGGAGCCTGTAACTTTGTATTTTCTTTATTTTTTTTTCTTAAGTCTGACCACAAAAAGTGTATGCAAACTAAGTAACCATGCATACACATAGGGGTGAGTTTTTTTTTTTAATATTTTTTTATGTAGAACATACTATACTATTTTAAATTGTATTATACGCTACATTGTGGCTCAATGGTAATATTTTGTGAACTAATCGTACTGTACAATTCGTTTCAAACTGAAACCCTAGCCGCCAGATTAATTTAAGTAAGTTTTTAATATTTGAATTTTGAACTAATCGTACTGTACGATCCAATTGTACAGTACGAATATTTAAATACTTGCTAAAATTAACCACCATGATTAGACAATTAAATTAAGGCTTAATTAATGATTAGTGATCGTACTGTACGATCTTGTTCGTACCGTACGATGAGCCGAGGCTATTTTTTGTCGTCCCGAAAATCATACCGGATGAAATCTTGATCTTTGAACTGTTAAGATAGTTGTTATTTGCATGCTTTACATTTTT
>NW_021584112.1:0-232 GCF_001605985.2 Dendrobium catenatum
TACAGGATGAACGATGACCTCGCAGTCGAGTTTTTGCGAGTCCAAAAAAAAAAAAATATTCCTCTGCAATTAGCTAAAAGATGTTTACCGTTTAGTTTTTGGGAAATTACCTAGGTCATGTTTGGCATTTTTTTGTTTTCTCGTTTAGAAAAATAGGAAATACATTTGGTTTTTTCTCACTAGTTTCCCTTGGTAGAGAAATAGATGGCTTTCTCCTGAATCCCCCCCCCCC
>NW_021584113.1:0-270 GCF_001605985.2 Dendrobium catenatum
TTTTTTTTTTTTTTTTTGCGGCGATAAAACGGACTAAGGTGATATTTATTTTGCCATGGTTGATTTCAGCTTAATTTTGTATTGATTTGATCTGAAAGAATTTTATGATTTTTTTGTGATGAGATTTTCAATATCCCGCATTTAGTTAATATATTGATCATGTTAAGACATAAATCAAGTGATTTGATGTTTTTTTTTGTTCTTTTTATGAGGATATCAAGGAATTTGAAAAAAAATAAAAAATTAAATTGTCTATTTTGATTTCAAGCC
>NW_021584114.1:0-231 GCF_001605985.2 Dendrobium catenatum
TTCTATCGACTTTGGTCCTTCCGACCTCCATCGACTACTATGGTTATTTTAACCTCCATCACCAGATAATGTTCTTTCAGACCCTAATTTCCTACTTGAAGGTGCTCAGATGACACTAGAGAGTGCTCTAAAAATACTTAAAAGTTTGTTAAGGATTTTAATCCCTCATGAACTGGCCCAAGACTAAATAAAGAGAGAGAGGTGAATTGGATAACTTTAAAACCAAAAATA
>NW_021584115.1:0-545 GCF_001605985.2 Dendrobium catenatum
AAACAAAATGTCTTTGCAACATTGATATTTATGTTTATATTTTGTTTTTGATTTTGTGAAATTTTGTGTGTTTTGAATGAATTTGTTTTTGAGTCTATGGTTTTGCTTTATGTTTTTTGTATTTTTAAATGTTTAGTTTGATTTTCTTAAATTAAAATTCAAAATTCAAAAATTGGAGGAAATCATCCGGGACGACTTTCGTTTCGTACTAGATGATGTGAGAAAAATTGGTTTGCGCAAATTTTAACCTTTTTTAGAGCAGTTTTTAATTAAATATTTTGTACGATCTAACGATCGTCAAGGACGAAATTTTTCTTTTTCTCAAACATCGAGATGATTGAATGCAGCGGTTGAGTGGATAAGACAGTTTTAAATAAGGATTTCATATGTACGAATTTTTGGTTCGTCCAGACGAACAGATGTCATTTCATTGTAGGGGATGGTTTTCAAGAGATAGGAAATTAAGTTACTTTTGGATCGTCTGTACAAAATTATTTTTTCTGTACGAACGGTCAAGTCAAAAAGCCTGTACGAAGGGACGCATC
>NW_021584116.1:0-252 GCF_001605985.2 Dendrobium catenatum
TAAAAGTCTTTTTCTTAATAAAATTATCCCTAAACAATAGTTCTAATTTTTTTGTTGTTTTTTAAATTTTAATACAAAGATTTATGCAATTTTACTTTCACAAAATTTCACATGCAATAGATATGACAAATTTAAAATGCAAGCAAAAAGTAAACAACGATAAGGAATGAACACACCAAGAATTTTATAGTGGTTCGGTCAAAATATGATCTACATCCACTCCCCGGAGTCCTCCACTCCGGGATTTTCACT
>NW_021584117.1:0-286 GCF_001605985.2 Dendrobium catenatum
CCATGCACACACACAGGGGGAGAGTTTGTTTTTAAATACAAAATGTAATAGAATTTCTTCTCTGGAGATCGTACTGTACGATTTTAATTCGTACCGTATGATCCAAGCTATGTGGACAATTCTGTGAATAGATCGTACTGTATGAATCTCTTCGTACTGTACGATATGTTCAGATCCAAAAACTCTATCCATAGTTTAGTTTAAGTAAGTGATTTTGCACAGTTCGTACTGTACGAACATGTTCGTACAGTACGATCTATTTTTAAATACTTACTTAAATTAACCC
>NW_021584118.1:0-220 GCF_001605985.2 Dendrobium catenatum
CGTGCTGCTCCTCTGAGTTGATCCAATTGTGTGACTTCAATTGGGAATTGTAGGGCACGTTGTAATATTTCTCGATGGACGTTCCTTTCGTGGTATTGCGTGCTCTTGTATCTTCCTCCCTTGTTGTTCATGCTGTTCTTGTCCTTCAAAGGTAGCTTTAAGTTTTTCCGGAGTTGGTTCAGGTGCAGCTTGCTTTTGCTTGTAGTCCCAGGCAAAGTAT
>NW_021584119.1:0-261 GCF_001605985.2 Dendrobium catenatum
TAGCCAGAAAATCTTTCAAGTTACAAAGCCTCAGGAGCCACACCAAATACAATAGACTCAAGAAAGGAAAAAGTGTACAAACTGACTCAGGCCTAGTCTGCCCAATCTTGAGCTGGTTCCAAAATGCAGTCCGATCGTGTGGACCTAAAATGTTAGTAAATAAGGCTGTCATAGAGAAATAAAAGTGTTTGCTATCATCAAAATCATAAACCATGAAAACATATCCGCAACATACTCATTATTAAGCGAATAGCAGTATGC
>NW_021584120.1:0-329 GCF_001605985.2 Dendrobium catenatum
TTGTGTCCACAGTGATTCGTTGTTCTTTCAATACACTATTGTTATCCACAAGTATCCATTTACAGGGGACCGCTGTATCCACTACGACCTCCTAGAAATATTTATAGAAGACCAATTGTTTCCGCACCTTATCCACCCTTTCACCAATCTAGGGTGGTTTTGATGATTGCACTTGCTTGTTGGCGGCAGATCCTCCATCATTAGTCTCCCGTATCGCCATATCAATCAACAGGCATTTGTGGGATTGTTGTAGGAGTTCGCGCATCGAGGTCTTGTAGTTTGAGTTTTCTCATGTGTGATCCAAGTTTCAACCTTTGCATGTGTTGAGT
>NW_021584121.1:0-264 GCF_001605985.2 Dendrobium catenatum
TTACTTGAGTGATTTCGCACTTCTTATGAGTTATAAAAAAAGTATGCTACAAAATCAATAATTTTAATCGAATAAGGGATCTTGAAGTTATCTTCGATTTTTTTTTTCTTAAACCTGGTGATTAGCTTATAAGTGCATTTACAAAGTAGAAACTCAAAGCAAAAGTCCCACCAACAGCTAAGTAAACAAAACCGTCATCACTATTCTATCCAGAGGATGGATTGGGTAAGTATGTCCTCGTTAAAGTATTAGTTAGGTGATTTT
>NW_021584122.1:0-1550 GCF_001605985.2 Dendrobium catenatum
TAGTTCAACAACATTCGAAGAAATGGGAGGAGCTACTGAGTCAAGTTGAGTTTGCATTCAATTTGATGCTGAATAGATCCAGGTGACACTGCCCCTTCAGTATAGTATATACAAAAATGCCAAGCCACTTAATTGATGTTGCCATCCTATCTAAGTGTCGCAGTACTGTAACAGCTCAAACAACAAAACAATTCACAAACATTGTGCAGGAGGTCCAAGCCAAATTAAATGAAACTAATTATAAGTACAAACAACTAGCTGATATTCATCAACGACACAAAATATTCCATCCCGGCAATCTAGTGATGTTACGTGTAAGCTGAGTTGCCAAAGTTTTCCTTCTAGGTTTGTTGTCGCTGTTGTGAGACATCAAATATCATTTTGAATTTATAAATATAACATGATTTAGTGACATACATGTAAATCTGCTCAAAATTTTAGCACCTTTGTGTATGTAGCTCGAAGGATATTCTTAGACATCTGATTCCACGTCTTCATTAACTGAACTTGCAACACTCATTGCCCAAGCAGTAGCACCTACAAGGAATTATATTATTTTGTGTTCTAAAAGCTGTCCTAAGTTGTAAAAGTGCTAATGTTACTGCTTTCTAAGGTACTATATCAACATTTTGTAGTTTACAAGCATAGTTTATCACCTTTTTGAAAATTTAATCCGTGTTTTGGATATTTATACTATATGAATTATTAAATTGGTTCATTAGTACTACTGTTCCTTTTGGGCCTTTTAACGCTTGAGCATATTGTAAGCACCAGTTTTAGTTGTCTCATTTCGAGGAGAAATTATTCTGTGCGGATGCCGAACATAGCTCTACGTTCAGAGGCGAATCAGGCACAATCACATTAGCGGTATTGAGCAGTACCGAGCGAAGGGGTGATGTGGCGCATTCTGGTTGATCTCCAGACGACATTCGGCGCCCGCAAAAAATAATTTCTCTATTTTTCGAGATACTTAATGCATGGTTATATTTTGTGTTGTATTATGTACATAACATAATAATCTGTTTTGGCTGATTCAACATGCACTTTGCAGCACTAGCAAGTACGTCAATTTAGACCAACGTGTTATATAGTGAAAGGGTCATAAATGATATTGCTGCATGTTTTTCCCTCTAAATTTTATGATCAATGCAAGCTTTTGGATTGTCTTTTTGGAAATTTTCCTTCTTCTATTCCTTTTTTTTATTCCTTGTGATATATTTGGTTCAGCCTTTTGTCTTTTACATGGATTTTGTCTCCGTTTCATCCACAATCAACGCCATTCTTATTTCTTGTATCTTTTTCCTTGAATCAAAGGCTTAAAACGCTAATCAGGTTGCCTTCACTGTGATTAAGGCTTCGTTTAGGACGGCTTTTTTATTGTTTCTTAAAACAACTTTTTAGTACAAAAATTTTAATTTTTGAACTAAAAAACTACTTTAAGAAACAGAAAGAACGTCGTCCCAAATGAAAGCCTAATTTTAATTTTAATTTTTTTTTAGTTTTGAGCACTATGTTTTGTAATATTTTCTTACGACCCGTTCTTCTGGTTC
>NW_021584123.1:0-487 GCF_001605985.2 Dendrobium catenatum
CCAGCCTTGTGTTTTAGATGAAAAGAATATTCTTGCGGGAAAGATGTCCATTTGATATGTCTTTTACTTAAGTTCTTTTGAGATCCTAAAAATCGGAGTGCTTCGTGATCAGTGTTTAACATAAATTCCCTTTGAATAAGGTAGCATCTCCAAAATTTCAAGGCCTGGACAATTGCATAGAATTTCACATCATATGTTGAATATCGAGATCGAGAATCATTTAACATTTCACTAAAGTAAGCAATGGGTCGACCTTCTTGACTAAGTACAGCTCCTATGCCAATATGGGATGCATCGCAGTCCACCTCAAAGATTTTATCAAAGTCTGGTAAGCTAAAAATGGGTGCTTAGCTTATTTTCATTTTAATCAGTTGAAAGACTTGTTCAACTTCAGGTGTCCATTTAAAAATTTCTTTTTTTAGACAATCAGTGATGGGTGCAATTAAAGTGCTGAAGTCTTTCATAACCCTACGATAAAAGGATGCTA
>NW_021584124.1:0-263 GCF_001605985.2 Dendrobium catenatum
TATTAAATTTAATAAAAAAATATTAAAGAAATAAATTAAATAAATCATTAATGCATATTTAAGTTAAATAAACTTAAATTTTAAAAAGATGTAACGGAAAATATGACTATTTTTATATGTTCATGGCCCTTGAATTATTTGAAAAGCCTGTCATTATCAATGTATAATGAATATTAAAAAACTTAAACATTAGATTAAGGGGCTGTTTAGTTGGAACTTTCTAAATATATGTCTTTTGAAAATATAAATTAAATAAAAGACAT
>NW_021584125.1:0-708 GCF_001605985.2 Dendrobium catenatum
TAGTCATTCAGCATTCATCTCTATGATAGAACCTATATGTATAGATCAAGCCTTAGGAGATGAAATCTGGATTCTAAAAATGCAAGAAGAGCTGAACCAATTCACTAGAAATGATGTTTGGGAGTTAGTCAAGAGAACTAAAGAACAAAGTATTGTTGGAACAAAATGGGTCTTTAAAAATAAGGTGAATGATTCATGAACAATAATAAGAAATAAAGCAAGATTAGTAGCTAAGGGGTACAACAAAATTGAGGGAATAAACATTGAAGAAACCTTTTCTCCTATTGCTAGACTAGAAGCCATAAGGGTGCTCTTAGCTTTTGCGTGCTTCAAGAACTTCAAACTATATCAAATGGATGTAAAGAGTGGTTTTTTGAACGGGGTTATTAAGGAAGATATCTATGTTGAGCAACCCCCCAAATTTGAAAGTTCACAATTTCCAAACCATGTGTTCAAATTAAAAAAGGCATATTATGGATTAAAGCAAGCACCTAGAGCATGGTACGAAAGATTTAGCTCATTACTATTGAATAGATGATTTGAAAAGGGTAGTGTAGATATTGCACTCTATTTACAAAAGATCAAAAATGAAATTTTTATTGTTCAGATTTATGTGGATGACATTTTATTTGGATCTTCAGATAAAATGTTATGTGATGAATTTTAAAAAATAATGAGTAATGAGTTTGAAATGAGCATGATGGGAGA
>NW_021584126.1:0-244 GCF_001605985.2 Dendrobium catenatum
ACAAAGAGGACAAGGAAAGACTCGACGATCATTGGTGTATCTGCTGAGATGATACGAAGAGGACAGTAACACTTGATAATCATCTGACGCATCTGTCGAGGTTATACAAAGAGGACAATGAAATAGTCGACGATCACCTGGCGCATCTGCCTTGCTAATATGAAGAGGACAGTAACACTTGACGATCATCCGACGCATCTGTCCATATGATACGAAGAGGACAGGAACACTCTATGATCACCCG
>NW_021584127.1:0-378 GCF_001605985.2 Dendrobium catenatum
TTCAATCAAAGGACTTGGGCCACACAACTTCCAAGAGTAATGTACTCAGCTTCAGTAGTGGAAAGTGAAACAGAGTTTTGATTTCTACTAGACCATGAAACCAAAGATTGTCCTATGAATTGACAAGTTCATGAAGTGCTTTTTCTATCCACCTTCCATCCTGCAAAATCAAAATAAAAAAAAAATCCAATAATCTCAAAGGAAGTGCTGTGCCTCGGATACCAAATCTCTAAGCTTTGGGTCCCCAAAAGGTATCTAAAAATTCTCTTAACAATAGTTAGGTGGGATTCCTTGGGGTCAACTTAAAACCTAGCACAATGGCAAACACTAAACATAATATTAGGTCGGCTAGCAGTCAGGTAAAGTAAGGATCCAATC
>NW_021584128.1:0-438 GCF_001605985.2 Dendrobium catenatum
TAGACATAAGGCGGGAGTTAAAAATAAAGCTGCCGATGCTCTCAGTCGTCGTATGATGACCGCCACTGAAATGAGAGTAGAAGTCGTGGGATTTGACCAAATAAAGAGGGATTATTTGGAATGCCCCGTCTTCAAGGAGACCTACACTCTCTTGTCCACAGGCAACATGTGCTTTGTGGACGATTTCCTATTGGAGGATGGTTATCTCTTCAAAGCCCAGAGGCTTTGCATTCCGAGTACCTCCCTTAGGGAATTTCTGGTCTGGGAACTCCACACCCGGGGCCTCGCTGGGCACTTCGGATGGGACTAAACTATCGAATCCGTGGAGTACCACTTCTTTTGGCCCAGCTTGAAGAGAGATGTTGGTCGGCTGGTCAGTCAGTGTCACACCTGCCAACTGTCCAAGCAACGTAAGCAAAACACTGGTCTTTACACTCC
>NW_021584129.1:0-325 GCF_001605985.2 Dendrobium catenatum
TTTTTCTTCTAAGAAATTTTCAGAAGTTGCTTGTGATTTTTATTACTTGATTAGAAATAATTATTCTTGGTAAGTCATATAAAATAACTCTTTAATTTGAATCCTTAATCACATTTATAACATAATATATGAATGACTTGTATTAGGATATATTACTAATTTTGACAATTATAAGCTTTTTGGTTATTACTAAGATTGAAGCTTCAAAAAAATTCAAAGGTATTCTTAAATATAATGAATTATTTTGTATGTTACTATTGTTTCATTTTAGAGTTAATGAAATATTAATTGATATATGAGATAAAGGAAAAAATATTATAGATGA
>NW_021584130.1:0-266 GCF_001605985.2 Dendrobium catenatum
GCAATGCAATTAAACCAACTGGTGTTAATATATTTCAGCACAAACTAAAAGTCCAAACTAAGGACAATCCTTACCGAAAACCTCAAGTTATAAAATGCTTCCGATGCTTCCAACAAGGACACAAGTCCAATGAATGCCCCAATCGACAAAAAATACAAATGTTAGAAGCAAACGGCCAAGAAATAGAGGGACAATAAGATGATGAGCAGCATACTGACTTCAAAGATGCGATCAGTGATGAAGGAGAACAAGTCATGTGTGTCTTG
>NW_021584131.1:0-279 GCF_001605985.2 Dendrobium catenatum
TGGGCCCACGAGGCTATTAAGTTAGCCCAAAGGAAGGTGAAATAAAATTTATGGACTTGATTTAATAAATGTTATAATCACCCAATCTTTAAAATATATTTAAAATTAATCTAAATTTATTAATATTTAAACTTTAATTAAATATTCCCTTATGCCTTTCAACCAAGTAGAACATTAAGCAACTTCAATCAAATATCCTATATAAGTCATATCCAAGCCACACAACCAATTTCACACATTTTAGATAGTTTGCTAGGATAACTAACTATAGTCTTAGGC
>NW_021584132.1:0-302 GCF_001605985.2 Dendrobium catenatum
AGCCGGGACGATTTGAGACGATCAGAAGAAGTTTATTCATATCGTCCAGGACAATAATATCGTCCTGGTTGATCAGAACAAATCGTGGAATATCGTCCTGAACATCGTTCTGAAAAATAGCTTTTTGATCTCCAATCGTCCACCACATCGGCCAGGGCGATTTGGCGATTGTCCAGGCCGATTTAATCATGAAATCAAGTCATAATTGCTTTCCTTAAATTCCAAAGAAACTTTGGAAAAATTGACATGGATCGTCCTGGACGACATTTTATAGTCTTGGACGATCCACCTTGACGATGTCC
>NW_021584133.1:0-322 GCF_001605985.2 Dendrobium catenatum
AATAAAGCTTAGATGTTTTAAAAAGAGAAAAGGATTTTGATATCCACACATATATCGATCATATTGATTGATCACGTGAACTTCTTCAATCTAATATGATATCAGAAAATATGACAAAGATATGTTGATTTTATAGATTCGTAAAGTCGTTCATCAAATATAAACGCTTTATAAACTTCTGTAACATAGCTAAGCATATTGGATGATTATTTATTAAGGGATTTAGAACTGTTTTTGTGCAAAAATAGTAATTTTAGAACATAAGAATAAAAGGATTTTTTTTTAGGAACCACGAACAAAGCTCCACTCTTCTTTCTAAGGT
>NW_021584134.1:0-306 GCF_001605985.2 Dendrobium catenatum
TTTTAAAAAGGGTTTGAAAATAATTTTAATTTCAAAATAATTATTATTATAATTATTTAAATATAATTAAATAATATGAAAAATAAACATCAGACACTATAAGAAATTCAGCTGTTATCGGCGATTGTATAGTCGCCGGTAATAACGGTGGTTTAGCCGGCAGTTTGGCCGTCGGTTAATACCGGCGGCCTAACTAGTAGTTATTTAAGTATAGGCCATCGAAACTAGCGGCGGTCATATAACCGCCGGCTTTATCGCCGGACTTAAATAATATTGAAATTTTCTTTTAACCGACAAATTTACTAG
>NW_021584135.1:0-236 GCF_001605985.2 Dendrobium catenatum
TAATATAATTAATTATGATTAAAATTAATTAACTAATTCAAAATTTTAAACTAATTAATTATAATTAAAATTAAACAATTATAATAAAAATGAAGTAATAATAAAAAAAATGCCCAAAAGGGGCCGTTTGGGACGAGATTTGGCCGCAAGAAGCACGTGAAAGGTAGGAAATTACCCTCACAGCCAACGAGCTCCCCGTGTTGCTTCCGATCGGACAAGAAGGGCGGCTCGGCTTG
>NW_021584136.1:0-770 GCF_001605985.2 Dendrobium catenatum
AATGAATTAATTAGCATCTTTAGTCATATGTCATGAGTATCCGCTGTCCAAGTACCACATGCTCTCACGAGGCCTTTTATGAGAGTTTGCCTACAAAATATCAAATGTCAAATTTAGGAACCCAAACAGGTTTGTGTCCCTTCTTATGAAAAGAAGAATGCAATGAATTTGGATTATGTTGTGAAACATATAATTTTGATCTCCACACCCAATGTATACTATGATGAACAGTGCAAGTGTGTGAAATGTGTCATAGCAAGCCACATACAAAACAACTAACTCCAGGAAAAGGATTTACTAATTTATTTGGGTGGTGATGTTTCCTTTTAACATTATGTGATGCATGCAATGTTAGTTTATTTTCAAAAGATATGATATTTTCTTTCAAAGAATCATTCTTAACAATAAAATTAGAATGCTTTTTATTTAAACTATCAAATTTACCAAGTAAAGACATGTGATTGCTATCAATTAGAGTGCAATCCTTACTTAAACATCCATGCTCTTTTTGTAAATTCAAAAACTCCAATTTTAAACTAGCATGCTTTTTCTTAAGTTTCTTATATGACGCTTGAATTTTCTCACGAATTTAAATTAATTGATCATAGGTTGGTTCATATGCCTCTTCTTGATTAGATTGACCAAGATGATCACCCATTAAGCATAAATTTGTTATCTCCTCTTCAGCTTTAGTCTCAAATGAGTCAGATGCAGAATCTGCCTAGAAAGCTTTTTGGTACTACTTCTTATCCTTCTTATATTTGGGTTTC
>NW_021584137.1:0-962 GCF_001605985.2 Dendrobium catenatum
TGAATAATCATCAGCTTCTAGATGAAATCGAAAAATTTCTTGGGAATCCTACAAGATCAATTCATTCTTTTTTCTATGATAGATGGTTAGAACTTCATCCAAGTTAAAATCCTCCATGATGATCCAAAGAAATGTGTAGTTTCTGAACCCATTGAGATGATCCAAAAATTTCGCTATTTTGATTTTACTAGTCCTTGGGAACAACGTAGCGACGAAAAATTCAAAAGTAGAATATGTCCAATCAAGGGGACAAAGAAATAGGAAATGTTATTTGCTGCTTGCCCAAACCGAAATATTTGGGGATGATTCCATACTAGAGTTCGATGGAGGAACATTAGGGCACCCTTGGGGAAATGCACCCAGTGCAGTAGCTAATCAGGTGGCTTTAGAATCATATGTACAAGCTCAAAATGAGGGACGTGATCTTGCTCGTGAAGGTAATGATATTCTTCGTGAAGCTAGCAAATGGAGCCCTGAGTTAGCCAATGCTTATGAATTATGGAAAGAGACCAAATTTGTTTTTGACCCAGCGGATAAGCTAGGATTGGATTTCACTTGACCAATGGTTGGGCACCAAAAAGAAAGCAACGAATTTAGAAGCATTAACAGCAATAAGGGCTCAAGGTCATTATTTTAATAAAAAAATGGCTTGGTGTTATGTTAATGAATTGGTCTACTAAAGAAACAAAACTTCAGAAGTTCAGGGGGAGAATAGAGCAGAAGAGAATATTGTATGGATGACCATTGGAAATCAAAGACTATTGTACAATACATAAAATATTTTATTCACGTAAGAAAATTCATACATATGTAATGATTATGCAACAAAAGGAATCAAACCAATTGGAACCTAAAGAATGGAGAAATAGAATCAATAAACATCGTATGATTCAAAACAAGGAATCAAACCTATTGGATTTATATCAAAAATTCCAATTTCTTTATTCCATAAAAAATGATTA
>NW_021584138.1:0-478 GCF_001605985.2 Dendrobium catenatum
AAATTTATTATTTTTTAGCCATTATTAATTCAGTAAAAGCAGTCATTTTCAAAAAAAAAGTTGTTTATTTTTTGTCAGTGAGCTGAAAAGATCATTTTCGAGTAAAATGAATGATTAGGAAATTTGAGGTAAGGCCATCATGAGGAGTATGAAGATTATGATTTATAACGTCATAACATCAAATTTTGAAAGAATTGTTTTTTTTTTTATCTCTTAATTAATCAATCAAAGCTTTTATAAATTCATTAATATTAATCAATCTAGTGGAAGAACGTAAACAAAAATTACAACAACTAAAAATACAATAACTATAAATAATATACATCAAAATATAAAAATATTTTTATTCCTCAAAATTCATATACAAAAGTTAGGATATCAATCATTACATTCATTTCAATTTTTTAAGCTCCTCACTACAAAACAATGAAAAAAAAATAAAAACAAAAGAACAAAATTAAACCTAATTCTCTGATGT
>NW_021584139.1:0-1264 GCF_001605985.2 Dendrobium catenatum
ACAAGTTTGTACATGCTATGTACAAGTACTATTAAGAATATGTACAAGTTTATATAAGTATTATAAATATTTTGTACAAGCATTATACACATTATATACAAGTTTATACAAGCATTATATACACTACGTATAAGTTTATACATTCTGTGTACAAGCATTATACATATTATTTACAAATAATATATACATTATGTACAAGTTTATTCAAATATTATACACACGCTATGTACAAGCATTATAAATACTATGTACAAGTTTATATATGCTATATATAAAGATTATACTAACTATGAAGAAGTTTATGCATATTTTGTACAAGTTTATACAAGCTATAAATATGGAATATACACACAAGGTATAAGTTCATACACGCTAAATACATAATTTTTACACACACTGTGCAAATTTATACATGCTATGTATATGTCATATACATTCTATGTATAAGTTTATAAATACTATATACATAATTTTTATACTCTATGTGTAAGTTTATACATGCTATATACAAGTATTATATATGCTATGTACAAGTTATATACACATTATGTACAAGTTTATATAAATATTGTATATATTATGTTCAAGTTTATACATGCTATATGTAAGTATTATACACATTATGTATAAGTTTATACACGTTATGTACAAACTTTATACACACTATGTACACACTATATAAGATTATTGCACACACTGTATACATAAATTATACACATTATATAGAAGTTTATACAAGCATTCTACATCATGTTTAATACTATATATAAGTATTATACACAAAATGTACATATTTATACACACTATGTACAAGAATTATATAAATTATTCATAAGTATTATACACTATATACATATTTATTTTTTACAAACTATATATAAGCATTGTACATGCTATATACATGCATGATACACGCTATATAAAAGTATTATATATATAAGCATTATGCATAATATGTAGAAGTTTATAAACGCTATCTACAAATAATATACACAATGTATACAAGTGTACACACTTATTATAAGCATTATAAACAATATGTATAAATTTTATACACATTATATATAAGTTTTACATGTAATATACAAGTATTATACATATTATGTACAAGTTTACACACAATATGTACAAGTATTTTACACACTATATATAAGTTTATACATTCTATACATAAGCAATATACATACTATTTTCATGGTATGTATAAGTATTATACACATTATGTACAAATTTATACATGTTATGTACAAGCATTATACATGAA
>NW_021584140.1:0-530 GCF_001605985.2 Dendrobium catenatum
TGATGCAATAGTTGCTTCTACATTATAAAAAGTTCTAACACTTGCATTTTTCTTTTGTAGATACAAAGGCATGGGAAGTGGACACATTGAGAGGGCATATGAATAATGTTTCTTGTGTGATGTTTCATGCAAAGCAAGATATCATTGTGTCCAACTCTGAGGACAAAAGCATTCGTATCTGGGATGCTACTAAGCGCACGGCCATTCAGACATTTCGCCGTGAGCATGATCGTTTTTGGATTCTGTCCGCACATCCAGAAATGAATCTTCTCGCAGCTGGCCATGACAGTGGAATGATTGTATTCAAATTAGAGAGAGAGCGTCCTGCTTTCTCTGTTACTGGAGACTGCTTGTATTATGTCAAAGACCGTTTTCTGAGGTTTTATGAATTTTCACATCAGAAAGATAATCAGGTGGTTCCAATAAGGAGGCCTGGATCTGTGAGCTTGAACCAGGGACCAAGAACACTCTCTTTCAGTCCCACAGAGAATGCTGTTTTAATCTGCTCTGATGCAGATGGGGGCACTTAT
>NW_021584141.1:0-212 GCF_001605985.2 Dendrobium catenatum
CCGAAGCCGTTCGAACTTCGGTTTCCCTTGTGCGACCTGGACCCGACGCCAGCCGATCCCGACGTCGGCTCCAGCGATCTCGACGTCGTTCTCTCCAACTGTGAGTATTTTCTCCTTCTTCGCCTCATCTTCATTCTTCTATTTCTCCTTCTCAACCCTTTTCTTTCTTCATTTATTTCTTCCTCATCTAGATTTCTTCTTCTTCTTCTTTA
>NW_021584142.1:0-224 GCF_001605985.2 Dendrobium catenatum
TGATTTTTATATTCATAAATATCACTATAGGTCATCAAGCATCAAGATCCTATCTAGAATCTCATTTAAATTGGAAGATGTCCAAAAGAGAGTTAAAGATTTTTGGTTCATGGTTTGTTTATACATCTCAATTAGGTTAGATATGTGAAACCCAATAATGTACAACCAGCACCATTACAATTCCATTTAGATTGATCATCTATATGATTTTTCTTGATAATGAT
>NW_021584143.1:0-1305 GCF_001605985.2 Dendrobium catenatum
TAAGGAGAGATTGGTGGCTAAGGGGTAAAACCAAATAGAAGAGATTAATTTTGAGGAGTCCTTTTCCACTGTAGCTAGATTGGAAGCCATTAGAGTGCTACTAGCCTTTTCTTGCTATAAGAGATTTAAGCTTTTCCAAATGGAAGTTAAGAGTGCCTTTTTAAATGGGATAATAAAAAAGGATGTGTTTGTAGAGAAACCCCCAGGTTTTGAGAGTTTCTAATTTCTAAATCATATTTCAAATTAAAAAAAGCCTTATATGGATTAAAGCATGCACCTAGAGCTTGGTATGAGAGGCTTAATACATTCTTACTAGAGAGGGAGTTTGTTTAGGGGAGCATAGACACCACCGTTTTTCTGAGGAAAGTATGAGATGAATTACTCATTGTTCAGATCTATGTCATTGATATACTTTTTAGATCTTCTCATAAAAGGCTATGTGATGATATTTCTAAAATAATGAGTAGGGAATTTGAGATGATTGTGATGGGAGAGTTATCCTACTTTTTGGGGTTTAACATAAGACAACTGGATGATGAAACCTTTCTAAATTAATCAAAGTACATAAAGGAGATATTGAATAAATATGAAATGGATAAAGACAAGCCAATTAATACTCTCATGACCTCCAGTGTTCAGGTGGATAAAGACCAAAATGGAAAATTAGTTGATTAAAAGAAGCATAAAGGGATGATTGGATCTTTATTTTACCTGACTGCTAGCCGACATGATATAATGTTTAGTGTTTGTCTCTGTTCTTGATTTTAAGTTGTTCCTAAGGAATCTCACCTGACTGTTGTCAAGAGAATTCTTAAATATCTCTTAAGGACCCAAAACATAGGAATGGTATCCTTGGCCCAACACTTCTTTTGAGATTATTGAATATTCTGATTCTGATTTTGCAGGATGTAAGGTGGATAGAAAGAGCACTTTTGAGACTTGCCAATTGATAGGATAGTCTTTAGGCTCCTGGTCTAGTACAAAGAAAAATTCTATTGCACCTTCCACTACTGAAGCTTAGTACATTACTTTAAAGAGTTGTGTGGACCAAGTCCTTTGGTTGAAGCAATAAGTTTTAGATTTAGGATAACCTGTAGGCACAATTTTAATCCTTTATAACAACACTAGGTCCATCTATATTTCTAAGAATCCTTTCCAACATTTAAGGACCAAGCACATTGACATAAGGCATCACTTTATTAGAGACCATGCGACTAAAGGATACATTGAGTTACACCATGTGGCAATTGAAAATAAACTGGCTGACATCTTTACTAAACCACTAGCCTTTGACACATTCAACAC
>NW_021584144.1:0-215 GCF_001605985.2 Dendrobium catenatum
GCGGGGCAGAATTTCGGACGGCACGCGGAACCCATTGGAGCAAAGAAATCAGAAATCCTATATTTAATATCGGCACGCGGGGCAGAATTTCGGACGGCACGCGGAACCCATTGGAGCAAAGAAATCAGAAATCTTATATTTAATATTTTGGTGGAAGCTGCCATTGGAGCAAAGAAACGACATGCAGAATAAGTAATGATGGATTTGGGCTGGAT
>NW_021584145.1:0-220 GCF_001605985.2 Dendrobium catenatum
GGTTAGCTGTCCATAAAGCCAATGTGGTTGCTGGCACAACTGGATGATTGTTTCCGCTTGTCTTGATTTGATGTGGTAGATCCCTTTCTGTGGACTCAGACATTTCAAAGTGGTGTTGCTGCTCACTTTCTTCCTCTTCTAAATTAGAATCTTCTAGGCGGTCGTTTGAAGTTGTGCTCCCTAGGGTTAGCTGTCCATAAAGCCAATGTGGTTGCTGGCA
>NW_021584146.1:0-218 GCF_001605985.2 Dendrobium catenatum
TCTAACACCTAGAATCAATTCTAGAAGTATCTCTGGACTCAATTCAACCCAAACCAGGCCCTGGCTTACTCCCTAGCTCAATCAAAAGCTCAAACGAGTTCATTTGGTCAACCTGACCAAATCACTTCTCCCATTCCAAAACAAGCCAGTCCATCCCTTCAACTCGACTCCAGAAACTTCCAGGAGACTAACCCAACCCAACCCAATGCCTGGCATGC
>NW_021584147.1:0-365 GCF_001605985.2 Dendrobium catenatum
AGGCCTAAGGTTGGGTGATGCCCTTCCTTAGATCCAAGGCCAGGTATTCCCTACCTTGGTTTCTCCAGTTTCCTTGCCTATTAAGAGTAAGTCTTCTATCAGCATACTATAGGCCTAAGGTTAGGTGATTCCCTTCCTTAGACCCAAGGCCAGGTATTCCCTATCTTGGTTTCTCCAGTTTCCTTGTCTACTAGGAGTAAGTCTTCTATCAGCATCCTGTAGACCTAAGGTTGGGTGACGTCCTTCCTTAGACCCAGGGTTAGGTATTCTCTACCTTGGTTTCACTAGTTTCCCTTGTCTAATAGGTATAAGCCTTCCATTAGCATCATATAGGCTCGAGGTTGGGAGATCACCTCCCTTCCATC
>NW_021584148.1:0-345 GCF_001605985.2 Dendrobium catenatum
GTTAAAGATGACAAATTTATTTTTAAATGCTAAAATCATTAATTATTTCAGTTTGATTTTAAATTAACAATTTAATTTGAATTTTGAATCTTTTTTTAATAATATTTCTTGAATTTTGATTAATCAATTGATAAATTTAAACCCAATTCAATTACTTTCCAAATTTTAAAAATATTTAATAAACTCGTGGAGCAATTTCGGCAGCCTCTCGGTATCCCCTCCACTTCTGGGGAGGTCGTGACGACACTTGCCATTATTTTCTTCCCACCCGGACCTAAGGTCGACAGCGCGAGGCCTTGAAGTTAAAACCATCACGGCCGGACATAAGGTCGACGGCACGAGGTC
>NW_021584149.1:0-420 GCF_001605985.2 Dendrobium catenatum
GATATGCGATCTACTAAATTCCATTTTAAATCCATTGTGGTGATGGGGACACCAAATATTAAAACAATCTAAAAGGTTGGTTAGTATCCCAAAGTTCTCAAAAGATAAAAAATAAAACCTAGTAAAAATCCCAGATTTCATAATAATAATTTCAGAAGGTAAAGAAGAACCTACGAGAAAACAAAAAAGAAAAAAAACTACAATAAGAAAACGAACAACTAAAACAACCTCCAAATCATCAACATGACCGCCTTCAACATCTTTAGATGTCAACGAGCTCCAATCAAGAGTTGAATACACTGGAGCCACCATGCATCCAATAACAACCACCATGGAAGAATAAACCAATGTCGATAAAGCAATGACACCGACACCCATTTCAGGAGTCCAATAACCGGCCTCAACAATATCAAAGCCATA
>NW_021584150.1:0-222 GCF_001605985.2 Dendrobium catenatum
CTAATTTGCTCCTTTCTAAATTTTTTTTATATTATGATCCTACAAGTAATTTAAACATTAAGAGTGTTCCTTCTTAAAATTTGTTATATTTTATATATTTAAGTCACTAGTCTCTTCTTCCGAAGTCATTAGCAAATTCAGATGTGTGAATGGCAGCAAGAATTAGGATGAGTTGAAATTTGAGGAGTTAGAAAACAGAGTTGAAGAAATTAAATAGTTTTA
>NW_021584151.1:0-255 GCF_001605985.2 Dendrobium catenatum
ATGAACGAGATTTAGCTCAATTAAATGCAAAATGTTTTAACTATTTTTTCTGTGTTTTAAAATATGTGGATTACATGCGTGTCTCCACTTGCAAAACTGGTAAAGAGATTTGAGATAAATTATGCATCACCTATGAAGGTACTAATGAAGTTAAATAATCCCGTTTGAATATTCTCCTGCAAGATTACGAACTTTTTTGTATGAAATCTCATGAATCTATTTCTGATATGTACACTAGGTTTACTCAGATTGTCA
>NW_021584152.1:0-413 GCF_001605985.2 Dendrobium catenatum
ATTGCTCTCACACAAGACCTCATGGGAGCATATGGTATCTGGACAACGAATGTTCAAAGCATATGACTGGAGATACTGCTCAATTCATAACACTGGAAGCCAGAAATAGAGGCAAGGTTACACTTGGAGATAATACCACAAAGGAAGTGGTTGGATCTGGTATGATTGGAAATTTCAAAAACTTTTTCATAGATAATGTGTTATTGGTTGAAGGCTTAAAACATAATTTGTTATGTATTAGTCAGCTATGTGACAAGGGTTATAATATAAAATTTTTACCTACTAGCTGCATATTAAGCCTAAATGGAAAAGAAGTTTTAAATGGAAAAAGAGTCAACAATGTTTACATGCTAGATTTGAATTCTATTCAATCTCATACTGCTTTTTATTTGAAAATTGTTTCTGATGAATCA
>NW_021584153.1:0-444 GCF_001605985.2 Dendrobium catenatum
ACATTCTTTCCAAGTTAGATCTTGGGGCATCACAGTTATTGTCACTAGATTGTTATTATTACCAATTTAGATACGATTACTATTTGACATTATTGATTTACTATATTGATATTATGCATTTGATATACCAAACATGTGATATAGAATGCCTAGATAGCATGTATATATTTCGTAATAATTTTATTATATTGATTTGATTTTAACAGTCTTTATTGGTGTTTGAATTTGATGCTTTATACGATTTCTGTACTGATTGGTATTACGAATACGACGATTTCTTTATAGATTAACACTTATACTGGTTTACTATTTTATTGGCTTATATACTATAATATTGTATTATTTATATATTTTACTAATAATGCATGCAAATTTTATTATTTATGCAATGATTCAATGATCATATGAATGTAACTGCTATGATTTGACTGTTGCCTTGTATAT
>NW_021584154.1:0-792 GCF_001605985.2 Dendrobium catenatum
TAGTTATTCTCTTAAAGTTATCACATAGTAATAATTTTGATTATAAAATATAACTTCTTATTATAATTTTTTTTAATAATAAAAATTAGAGTTGCAATCTTAAAAACAAAATAGTGATAATTTTTTTTTCTCAAATAGGCCCTAACTGAAGATTCTCACTGAAGAACAAACCCCCTTTAGGGTAAATTAATGATAGTTCTCATGTAGCACACAATTGATAACTTAGCAAGCTATAAAGTTAAGTAAACTAAAAAAAAAAAGTTAGTAAACTAAGATAATTTATTTACTATTCTTATTATTTTTAAGCCTATTCTACGAAAAATTATTAGGTGCGGAGTGTGGACCTCGGCACACTATCCGCACAAGCACAGGGTACCAAGCGATACCTAACTGTACCCAGCGGTACCAAGTGGTACCTAGCTGGGTACCCTATACTTGTGTGCGGACGGTTCTCCCCGTCCGCACTCCGCACCTAATAATCTCTCCTATTCTACACTGTTAACCTTGATTCATACATAAAGAGACGAATGAAGATCACTAATCGGCAAAATTTTAAATAGGAGTAAATAAAATTTTATTTAGCAAAAGAAGCTTAAATATAAATAAAATCATTTTATATTTTCTTAAGAAACGCTAAAAAGTTCGGAGTTTTTTAAAATGTGATTTGTCTGATAATAATTAATTAAATTTAACTTAATATTGAACTCAGATGAACATAATATAATTAGATTTAAATACTTAATTAACTTAAGTAAATCATAATTAAATTATAATATAAAAATTCTAATTTAG
>NW_021584155.1:0-306 GCF_001605985.2 Dendrobium catenatum
TATTACGAAGGTTTGAAGTTTTGAACTAGATTTTAACTTAAAGTTGACCGGATTGTTGACTTTTTGAATTTAATGCTTTTCTGGAAGTTTAATATTTTTAATAAATATTAGACACTATTATGAGTTGAATGCAAGTGAGTTTGACTGATTTGGATTTTTCTTTAATTAGTTATGAATATTTGAAGTTTTAGGTATTTAATGAATTTTTGAAATCACTTAATTAAAGGGTCTTTTTGGGATTTTGTTCCAAATGAGTTCCCAACTCCTTGAAATCAACTCCAAAGGTCAGGAATGACCTAAGGAGGG
>NW_021584156.1:0-228 GCF_001605985.2 Dendrobium catenatum
CTATAAAGGATTTGTATACTTATTCCAATTATTGCATCATGCTATTGTTTTTTTATTTTTTATAAATTTACTTTCCTGCAAGTTTGTACTAAGTTTTTTGAAATTGACTTAAGATATTTGGAAAAAAAATAGAAAATAAAAATGAACTGAAATAATTTCTATATTCACTTTCGCTTATATTTGTTTTTACTTTATTTTTAAAGAAAATAATTTTTGTCATGAGATAAA
>NW_021584157.1:0-694 GCF_001605985.2 Dendrobium catenatum
CTTCCATTTCCAATCTAGAATTAGTAACAATTACAAAAGGCCTTCTAATCACTAATGCTTAGCTTTTACTAACTGACAAGATTTGCATTGGTAATAAAACTTGCTTTATCTTCATAAATCTAGGCCACCAAAGTATATTTTTTAGTTCACTATATATTTTGTTGCTTTCTAGATGAATAGTATAACCTGAATATTATTCGTCATGTAGAATTATTGGCCTTAAATCTCTAGAAATAGGAACCCATAGCTTCTTCTTTGAAAAGAAAACCCCAGAACTAGATAATCGTAGTATAGATTTCTTACTAGACTTGATTTGATTAATAAATTTTGGATACTCTTTATCTAATTTTTGAGCTTCTTGAATCCTTTCTTGCAATGATGGCTGGATAATTATTTGAGCTAAAAAAATAGAATTCCAATCAACAGGAGAAATCACCTCTAATTATTGCTTTTTTATATCTCGAATGAGATATTCATCAGAAGTAAATAGAATACTTCAACTCAAAGTGTCTACCACTACATTAGCTTTATCAAATTAATATTGAATAGTAAGATCAAAATCTTTGATTATTTCAAGCCACATCATTTGTCTTAAATTCAAATCATTATGAGTAAATATGTATTTCAAACTTTAATAACCAGTGAATATTTCAAATTTGACTTTGTACAAATAGTGCCTCTAGCTCTTCAAAGC
>NW_021584158.1:0-287 GCF_001605985.2 Dendrobium catenatum
ACACAGATTTCCTGCTTTTTCTAATGATCAATTCCACGTCAAATCAACTTGCAGTAAATTAACTGCGTCTTTGTGGTGGTAATCTACTGATATTTGTCTCATATACCAATTAATAAGTGTATAATGAAAATTTAATCAATATTGTAAAAAAAGGCCGAGAATAAATAAGAAGAAAAGCTTCCCGGTTCAAAATGGAATTGAAGATGTAATTAAATAATAATATAATTCAAAATTAATAAATATAATATAATATAAATATATGAGCATTTAATAATATTTATTAAATT
>NW_021584159.1:0-467 GCF_001605985.2 Dendrobium catenatum
ATCCAATGGAACACTAGAAGTCATGGGAGTATTAATTATCTTAGCTTTATCCATCTCATACTTCTTCAAAATATCTTTTATGTATTTTGTTTGATTTAAAAATGTTCCATCATCCAATTGTTTTATGCTAAAACCCAAAAAGTAGGACAACTCTCCCATCAAACTCATCTCAAACTTTTTACTCATTATTTTAGAGAACACATCACAAAGTTTTTTATTAGAAGATCCAAAAAGTATGTCATCCACATAAATCTGAACAATGAGAAAATCATCTCCAACTTTCCTAAGAAAAAGGGTGGCATCTACGCTCCCCTTAGCAAATTCCCTTTCTAGTAAAAATGTGCTAAGCCTCTCATACCAAGCTCTTGGTGCCTGCTTTAACCCACACAAAGCCTTTTTTAATTTAAAAACATGATTTGGATATTGCGAGCTCTCAAAACCTGGGGGTTGTTCTACAAACACATCCT
>NW_021584160.1:0-304 GCF_001605985.2 Dendrobium catenatum
GCATTCAGAACACCTATAGGGGTCTTCTGTTACAAAGTCATGCCCTTTGGACTTAAGAATGCTGGTGCAACTTACCAGCGAGCTATGACCCGAATCTTCGATGATTTAATCCACCAACAAGTGGAATGTTACATCGATGATTTGGTTGTCAAAAGCCGTCAAAGGGAAGACCACCTTCATGATCTGAGAATCGTTTTTGAAAGGTTACGCCGCTATAACCTAAAGATGAACCCCTTGAAATGTGCTTTCGGAGTTACTTCAGGGAATATCTTAGGGTTCGTAGTGAGACACCGAGGTATAGAAA
>NW_021584161.1:0-343 GCF_001605985.2 Dendrobium catenatum
GAGTAATTTTAATTTCATTATATAACTACTTGGGACTCTTTTATATTTAAATGCTTGAAATTATCGTATAGGAGAATCTAGATTTTTTTTATCAAATGTAATTAATTCATGGTTAAGGGTTGTGAAAGAGTCTTTGAGTTTGGGATACTTAGATCCAAAACTGAATTCCAAAGAAGAAAGGATTCCCTTTAGAGGCATATTCCTTTTCCATTTGGAAGCTCAATTTTGTATCCCTACACTACCCAAAGTGGGAAGAATAACCTCTCCCTTAGGGGTAGAGTTCTCTTTCCCATTTGGGCACCCATGTGCAATGATTACAAGGAGCCTAAGGAGGAGGAGATCG
>NW_021584162.1:0-382 GCF_001605985.2 Dendrobium catenatum
ACCGTACGATCCAAGCTATGTGGGCAAATCTGTGAATTGATCGTACTGTATGAAGTCTTTCGTACTGTACGATATGTTCAGATCCAAAACCCTAGCCGTGTTTTAATTTAAGCAAGTGATTTTGCGCCGTTCGTACTGTACGAACATGTTCGTACTGTACGATCCGTTTTTAATACTTACTTAAATTAACCCGTGATTAGTGCATGTAATCCAGGCCTAATCAAAATTTGAACATCGTACTGTACGAACGAGATCGTGCCATACGATGAACAGAGATGAAGTATGATCGTCCCGGATATCGTCCTGGACGATCTATTGGTTTTTGTCACATCGTACTATACGATCGTAATCGTACCATATGATGAACAGAGACGACATCCGA
>NW_021584163.1:0-265 GCF_001605985.2 Dendrobium catenatum
CCAAAGAGCTTTCTAAGCAGACTCAGCTTTAGACTTGTCAGAGACTGAAAAGGAAGAAGAAGTCACCAATCTGTGCTTGATGACCGTTAATCTTGATCAGTTAAATCAAGAAGAGATATGCGACTTGACTTACAATGAACTTTTAGAAGTCTCTGAACGCATATATGTTGCATATAAAAAGTTAAAGAAAAAGCATGCTAGTCTGAACTTATAGTTTTAGGAACTATAAAGAGAATAATATATCCTTAGGAAAGATCATAGTTTA
>NW_021584164.1:0-362 GCF_001605985.2 Dendrobium catenatum
TTTGAAAAATATATTAATTTTAATAATTTTTAAATATTTTTAATTTATTATTTAATAAAAAATTTAAAAATAAATTACAAATAGTTTATATATTAATAATTGAAATGTAAATAAAAAAAAAAAGTAAAACCATTAATTGACTTTCATTACGGGTTTCTTAGGTGAAAAAGTAATAATTAAAAAATCAGAATATAGAGTACCCCTTAAGGATATTTTTTTTAATTAATACTTGTGAACAAAATACCGATTTCTTTTGAAACAAAATAATGAAGTTCTAGTTTTCATATAAATTAGAAATTGGATAATGAAGTTTCAGTCTTTATTGAAACTACATAATTAAAATATGTATTTGCTCATTTTTA
>NW_021584165.1:0-880 GCF_001605985.2 Dendrobium catenatum
TTTGACCCTTTGCTAAAGAAATAATCAAATCCTTGTATAGAAACACATCTGGTTTAAACCAGTCTTCCTTTTCAATTAACCTGAACATCTGAAAGTTAGCACACATTTAAGATTTTCAGCCTTCATCAGAAATACGATAAAATTGAAGCCACACCACAAAATAAAGCTACCCTGCAATTATATAGCTAACAACAGACCAGATGAGCAACTTAGCGGAAGTGTTTTATTCTCTTTAGCCTTGATCTAATTCAAAAAAGTTATTAAAAAAAAAAAAACAAAAAAAAAAAACTCTCAAACATCGAAGTCCCTAATAGGAAATACTTGAGTTCGCAAGCAATCCTACTAGATTTGCTTGAGTTCGCAAGCAACCCTAACGAATATTGGTGAAATATGCGAAAGAAACCACAAGTTTGGACACAAAATCACCACAAAAATAGTATAATTTATCAAGGAAATCGAAGTAAAGCAAAGGAAAGCAAAGATACAATTGATCCTCAATTCGAAAGGAGGGTCATTCTCTCCCAATCTCTAGATGATGAATCTAGATCCCAAAACCCTAAGAAACTCCAAAATAATAACTCAAATTATACATATCCTAACCCTTCCCTCTCATCCCTATTTATAACCTTAACCGCCCTCCCACCCCTTACTAAAAACAGTTTATTTTAAATAAAAAATCTTGGAAGCTGTGGGTCCCATTGCTTTAGGCGGCTAGGGGAGAGGCGACATGGGCCCGCCTCATGTAGACTTGGACCGGCCCAGCATGGGCCGGTTGAGTCAGTTCCTGCTGAACCGACTTAACAGTTTCCACTCTAGATTGCAATTGAAGAAACAGGAATAAAATCTTCTTTGGCGGTCAAATTCAAGGCATGCTTTGAGG
>NW_021584166.1:0-288 GCF_001605985.2 Dendrobium catenatum
AAAAAACTACATTAAAAATGAATAAATGAAATTCTATGAAACCATCATGAATTATATGAAAATTTCCATTATTATTTTCATAATATAATTTATTGCTTTTTTTGTTAAAGTTGATTGTTAAAGTTGGTGCATTCCATTTTTATATTATGTTAGTATTTTCTATTGAATCCTAACTATTAAAGCTCATCCTTTTTTTTTTTTAAATTTATCTCATAGTTGTTATACTTTAGTAATGGTTTTACAAAGGATTATGCAGGTGGGCTGTGAGGATTTATTAAACAAGCATAA
>NW_021584167.1:0-251 GCF_001605985.2 Dendrobium catenatum
CCAGTGGAGGAAAGAGGAGAAAGGGGTAAGGAGAAGGAGAATCTAGAAGAGGAAGAGGAGGTGGAATTGCTTAACAGCAACGGGAGGATGCCACCTCGGGAGTCCATCAGGCGAGAAGAATATGATAGACGGAGAGACTTCCGGGAAGGAAGAGAAGATGATTGGCGACGTCGGAGGCCCGACCCAGTGGACCGGCCGTGGGGGATCTATAACTACCATGGCGGGGCACGAGGGGAAGATGGCTACCGGCG
>NW_021584168.1:0-309 GCF_001605985.2 Dendrobium catenatum
AGGGACGAATTTGTGGATTTGGCTCACACACCAGTGCGTATGAGGGACAGGCCTATTGTGCCTCCAACTTCTTTGCAAGCAATCAGTAGAGTTTGTATAGCTAGCACGTGGCTAAATTGATAGCAGAGATATAGAATGTTTAAAAATCACAACTGGACATACATGCAGTACTAAAGGAGCTTCATAAAATGAGAGAGCATATTAGTTGAAATCAGCCTGCACGTGTATCGACTGAGCAGGAGAGTGAGGAGATAGATTCTAATTAGTGTAGATCAGTATTTGTTTTTTTCATGCATGTTGGTCTTTTCG
>NW_021584169.1:0-1947 GCF_001605985.2 Dendrobium catenatum
TAGGTGGTTTATTAAAGTTGTCTAAAGTTTTAGATTTGTTAAGGTCTAGAATTGGGATTTGAGTTAAACTTTAAATATTAATAGATTAGGAATTTTAATTAAATATATTTTAAGAGTCAAATAAGTCATTTTTAAATTGGTTGGAATTAAAAGAGTGAATTGATATTAAGGGGAGTAGATTACTGATTTTAATGGGTTGGTTGAGAATTTTAATGACCTATTAAAAGAGTTTTAAGGGTTGGAGAAGTTAACAGATTTTAAAGGATTATCCAGATACGTTAACTAAGGGGTCAAAACTTGGCTTTCAAAATTAGGATTAATCTTAAGGGTTTCAAATTTTTAATAAATACTAGACCTAATTATGAGTTATTAGGCAGGTTACACACTCAATTTTGGAGTTTTTTATCAAAAGTTATGATTTTTTGAAGTTCTGGCCCGTTCCGACCTAAGGTCACCTAAGATGCTGGGTCCTTAATTTTAGCTAAATTGTAGAGGTCTAATGTCTCTAGGAGATGATGAATTCTAATTGAAGCCACTATCCACTAAGTTGATTAGTCAAAATTTTCTTATAGTTAAGAGTGAATTTTAGAAATTTTGCACACTCACAGGGATTATCAAATTACCACGGCTAAAGAGTCTACTTAAGGATTTGAACCCAAATGAGCCCTAAATTTCTTGAGATCAATTCCAAAGGTCATAAATGACCTAAGGATGGATCAAAAAGTGTTTAGAACCCTCTTGGGAGTTTTTAAGATTTTGAAGATTAATTACAAATTAGTTAGGCTCTAATTACCTAAGGATCAAGTTAAGACAAAGATAGAGAACAATCAAGGAGGGTTTCAATTCTTGCTGGTTGAGGGATCAATCAAGGATAATTAAGGACATTTTAATGAATTTTATAGGTTAAGAATAGCCCATTGTCAATTAATCAGGATTAAGGTCATTTCTAAGAAGGATTTTTTTTTTAGGCTCCTACTTGGGGAACCAAATGAACTTCAAATTTGATGAAATTTGGACCATATGATCATATGACCCTGAAGACTAAACCCACCAAATTTGAGCTCAATTGAGTACTCTAAGGTGGTTAACCAAACCACCTAAGGTGAGCTCTAAGTCACCTTCAAATCACTATGGGGGTCTATCCTAGGCTTGGATTGGGGCAAAATTAGTGGCTCTACACTTTTGATCCTACACATCATCATCACACCAAAAATCACACCCTAAGTCCCATTGGATAGGTCTATATCCTCTTTTGAATTTAAGGGTCAAACCATGACCCTTAAACTTAAAAATTTAGGAAAATGTCCTTGAACAACTTAAAATGGGGAGATAAAATTTGGACATGTCAGAAACATGTCTAATTTCAATCTCCCAAAATTCCAGACCTGGTGGACATGTATTTAAAAAGTAATTAAAGAATTTCATAAAATGATTAAATTGAAATTAAACCTAAGATTGACCTAACCAGGGTCTGGAACCATAGGGCTTTTGTAGTGCTCCTTGAGACCTTTCCAATGAGGCTAAAAACACCTAATTTGGACAAGTGTGCAGGGAGTTATGAATTTTTGAAGATCCATTGAATTTTTGGATTTATTAATCCGGCAATTACACAGTCAGCAGCCGTTACCACGCGTCGTGCGTCGATTCGCCCGGCAATGATTGGCGCTAACGGTTAACGGCCAGGTTAATGACAGCCGTTGGATGGCGAATCGAACGGTTGAGATTAACGACGCTCCGATACCGCGGGATTTAATCTGAGCCGTTGATCAAGATCAACGGCTGGGATTTCGTCATCAACCTCCCGCTCGTATCCGAGACTACAGGGCTTCTCCGGCTTGATCCGGGCGATCCCGCCAGCAAACTCCGATGAAATTTTGCAGGGAGGATCAGGATGGTGGGAACCTTCAATCCAACGGTGGAGATCTGTTGGGGTGAAGGTTCCCTTCA
>NW_021584170.1:0-213 GCF_001605985.2 Dendrobium catenatum
TTTATAGATGATTTCAAGTTTGTTATCTTTAATTGCAATAAGAGAGATTGTAATAAGTTAGCGAACTTATGTGCTAACTTTGGGGTATTTTTCAGAATTCTTGTGGGAAGACCTCTTTCTTGATAAGGTTCCTTCTTCTTTTGTTGATTTGTTGAAGAAGGAGTCTTTAGCTTGTTCTTTGTAGGCTTTTTTGCCTTTTGCTTCTTTTTTAGT
>NW_021584171.1:0-2487 GCF_001605985.2 Dendrobium catenatum
CTACCGCCGCGTATTTTCTAACACGCAACACACATAAATGCTGGTCTTAGATTAAAAGTTGAACAAGAAGGAAATATGGGCTCTTCCTTCATGTGTGTATATATTAATAAAATATATTTATTTAAAACAATTGCAAAATTTAGTACAATTTTTGCTCCTTTCCCAAACAAAATATGAAAAAAGCTGAGGTTCACCTACAGTTCCTTACTTTCCACACCATCCGGTGGTTGGAGCCATACTACCTCTCTCTCTCTCTCACGACATTCAGCACAATTTTATAATAAATGATAAAAAAGAATTAATAAATCTTTTTTTACTTATATAATGTTTATATGGCGCTTTGATGTCTTAATTTTTTTAAACTAATATATTAATGCTCATTCATGACCTCTGTGTCTCCATTGGCACCACATATTCGAGGACGTAGTTATAATAAAGGTAAATTATATTAGTAACCCAAATTAGAATAAAATGGGTATAGGTGGTAGTGAAAGTTGCTCTATAAATAAACTCTGCAGCATCTTAAATTTAAATAAATTAATATCAAATTCTGCAATATATCTGTTCCATAACTTTAATTGATCGAGAACGTGTAAACAAAAGTAGACGTAAATTACATTCCTCATTAAATTATAATACTATAGTATGCCAAAATTTTGTGGCATATATGTGGTTCTCAACCCCTAGCATTTAACAACTACGAAATCGCATCATAAAAATATCAGGCACAGATTATTTTCCGATAGACATTCAACCGGATGAGACGCTAGTTTCCGACGGTTAATTCCGGCGACCTTTTGATGGATTTAATATGAACTAATCTTATCTGCAATTAATGCAAGTAAGGCAAAAAAGACTCAATGTTATTTCCCAAGCAATTTTTTCCGCGGATTTTTCGACGAAATTTTTTATTCCTAGCAGATTTCGACTGCTATTCCGCGTACGATTTAAAATTTTGAAAAAAAATATTTCATAGTTAATAATTATTATAAGCTTATTATAATTTAATTTAATTTTTTTAAATATTAAAATTTGGATAATTATTATATTAATGTAAATGTAATCACGATATTTTTATTATTTATAAAAATTTATTATTACTAATTTAATACTTTATGTATTTGAATAATATAATAAAGAATTTCAATTATTATTATTATTTAAATGTTAAAAAAACTTATTTTTAATTGAATTTGTAGCTTTAGGGTTTTTTTAATTATATTATTATATATTAAATATATATAAATAAATATTTATTTTAAATTCTATTTTAAAATTTAAATTCTATGATAATGTTTATATTTATATATAAAAAGTATGTATTAAAAATTACGTTTTAAAAATTCCTTTTAAGTTACTCCGGCGGAGTTTTTCCTCCGGACAACCACCGAAAAATATTTCTGCAAACTACTTTCGCCGGAATTATTTCAACGGAAAGTTTTTTTTTCCGACGCTCAATTTACTTTTCAAAATTTTTTCGCTAAATATCCACCGAAAAAGTTAGAATTTCGCCGGAAACTTTAAAATTTTCCACCGAAAAATCCGTCGGTAATACACTACTTTCCTGTAGTGTAAGGTTGAAAAATATTGATGTGACAGTTGTAGCGGTGAAATAAGGAAAATTTCTTTGAAACATTAATATTTTACATAATTTTTTTGTTTGATTTTTTTTTATCATCGCCTTCATTACTAATCTCATGACCGAGATATATATACATATGTAAGGAAATTATTGGGAAAATAAACCACACAACGAAAGAAATAGGAAAGAAAATATAGAAAATGATCGATCACCCAAATTAAATGTGAAAAAACTCGAAAATAGGAAAAAAGCATTGAGCTATACTATACTAAAAAATTCTACTTCAAAAATTGGAAGAATTTGTCCATATCTCTTTCTCTCACTCTTTCATTGTATCTCCACTTCACACTTCATTTTCTACACATAATAGACAAAAAATGCACTTAAACTATACAAATGAAAGCAACCCTTCAAGTTAACTATGAAAACTGATAAAAAAACCGCTCGTCCCGACTTGCCCTTATTCACCTTGCAGTGCTGACGGCGCTGCAGCCTACAAGTCTACAATGCCGCAGTGCTTTGCTTTCTGCCTCCTATCAGAGATTGCAATCTCGCAACATTGTCTGATTGTATGGAAAAAAATTCTCTACGACTGCACTGCCCCTTCGTGCTCGCGACTTGTATCCCCTTCATGGTGGTGTCGGCACCCATATTCCGGGTTTGTAGGTCAGATTTGAATTTTTTGAATAGGACCCGATAAATTCTGAATTTGACCTAAACTCAACCCAAATAACTATTTTGACACCTCTAATTCTAAGAGTGTACTCTCTATCAAAAATAAATAATAATACTCATCTTCAAGAGTTAGTGAAATTAAAATTTTAAGTAAGAGAAAGCTATGGAATTTTTCATAAAATTGGTAGACAATTTTAATAATATAAAATATATAATAATATAATAACACA
>NW_021584172.1:0-349 GCF_001605985.2 Dendrobium catenatum
ACGGTTTATTATTTATAAAAAAGAAGAAATATATAGAAAAAGATATTATATCTGCATAATATTGAAAGTTTTGAAATAAAATTAATCTAAATGTGGAATTAATTTATGATATAAATTGAAATACTTATGTATATTATTTCAATTGCCTTGGGTTACTATAATTTAAAAATATATTTTACTCACTGAGATGTAACTTACTTTTACTTGCTATAATATTTTCAAGTAAAATTTAATATAATAAAAAATCAAAATGAGTAGAAGAGGTAAAAATGAGTATCGTAGACGTGATGTATCGAATGAAAGGTATTTATTTAATTCATTTTATATCAGGTTTTTTTTTTTTTGAAAT
>NW_021584173.1:0-349 GCF_001605985.2 Dendrobium catenatum
TGAAATTAAATAATTAATTTATGCACTAATTCTACTATTAATTATTTAATTAATTAACTTAATTATTATTTGCTTAAATTATATAAATTAAGTTAATCGATAATAACTTTGAGGCGTCTAGGTTTGTATTTCATCTTTTCTTTTGGTGCTTGCTGTTCGGCTTCGTTGATTCAGAGAAATTATTATGTGTGGAATCCGCTCACAACGATGTGTTCGGTCTCTAATAGTAGCCAATAAAAATATAACGCGTGGTGTGCTAACGTGGAAAGTTAAGGCCCGACCCGTTTGTATTTTCGAGAGTAAATAATATGAGGCCCGCCTAGTATATACAATGAAAAAGGCAGAAAAT
>NW_021584174.1:0-716 GCF_001605985.2 Dendrobium catenatum
CGTGTATCGTCTAGGACGAACAGTGGATCGGCCAGGATGATTGTCCAATAATGGATCATCCGGGGCCGATTTTAAAGATTTAAACGTGCTGACACGTGGATCATCCAGGATGATCTAGTGTATCGGCAAGGACGATGACCATAAAATGCATCAGCCAGGACGAAATATGTTATCGACCAAGACTATCAACATGATTTTCAACAGAGTTCGATCAGATCGTCCTGGACGATAATTATCGTCCAGGACGAAGAGTTACAGCAAGCACAAAAAAGTTCAGCAGATGGAAATTTTGAAGAGAGTTTGTCATATCGTCCAGGACGATATAATAATTGGCCAGGATGATGTGACAAGAAATTTGAATCTAAGGAAAAGATGTTGATGATCAAAGCCCTTAAAAATAAATGACTCACAATATAAAGCTAGAAGCAACAATAAAAAGGCCAAAAAAACTAGAAAGAAAAAGAAAAACAAAGGAAAGAAAAAATTTTCTTGTTTTTGGTTTTTTAAATTTTTTTTTTTTGTTTTAGCAAAGTATCCATATGACAAATTTCTCAAACAATTAAATTTTAGAGATTCAAAAGATCAAAGATTTAACAAGTCAAAATCTGAAAAAAGATAGAATATCCGATCTTGTTGATCCCTAGTTCGGACTTCTTTCAGGGCAATAATTGTCTTTTTTTTTTAGAAAAACAGAAGGTCTAACTCAGAAAAACTTT
>NW_021584175.1:0-683 GCF_001605985.2 Dendrobium catenatum
CCCTTGGAGGCGATTCAGCCCTTTGTAACCGACTCATTAATTCTAGTGGAATCACTTTCGACTGGGTTAGGACTCGTGGTTTTTTCCCCTTTTTAGGGGTTTTCCACGTAAAAACTCTGGTGTCTCTTATGAATGCTACTCTCTCTTACTTATCTGATTGTGTGCTGGATCTTTGTACAATGCTAAGACGTTAAACTATATATTTCTCTACCGCCGCGAATATTCCAGGACGTAACAAGTAGCTTATTAAGAATATAATAAAAGTCTCATTTAATGATGGCTTAGTTTTGATGTTATTGTATCAAATTTCTTATAGTTTACATCTTTAAAAATTTGTATATTGTTATATGCATATATATGTTGACAATATCAAATAAATAGCTAGAATGATATATTTAAATATTTTCTTATTATTGTTTATTCTTAACCAAAATAACTTAAATAACACCTCATAAATTATGCCCATTTTTAGCTAAATTCATAATTATGTCCAGTAATTTGACTCCATATTTAAATTATTAGTATCAATTATCAAATATATAATTTATTATGCTTGATAAAAGCTCGATTTTACCTGAACTTGATAGGAAATTAATAAATAAATTTGAACAAGATTTTAGAATTTGGATCATTTTCAAGCTCATCTTGAACTCAATAAGAAAATACATGAACTAATTTGAACA
>NW_021584176.1:0-226 GCF_001605985.2 Dendrobium catenatum
TTCTCTAAGTTTTAAGAGTTTAGAGAAGAGATAGTATCTTGAATTTAGTGGGCTTATTTTATACCTCTTTTTTCTTTGAATTGGCTCTTTGAGCATCTTAATTTTTGATACACTTTTGTGAATAAATATATTTCAAATTTGCATCTTTTCATTTTCCTTCTTTATTCTTTCAAGCTACATTCCCTTTATCAAAACCCTTAAAAAGACCCTTAGTTGTGAGTATATC
>NW_021584177.1:0-328 GCF_001605985.2 Dendrobium catenatum
TTATCATTCCCATTAAATTTACTTTCGAGACATTTTACTTTCGGCATCCTCTCAAGTTTTAGAATCTTGAGGAAGGGAAGTTGCCCAAAAGGAGGAAGAGTTTCCCACTCCAAGCATTCTGTCAATGAGATTTTCTCCAGATTGATGATCCAATTGACATTGTTCATCCATATTGCAGACCTTGCACCCATGTATCCCTCTATTCTCAGTTTCCTTAGACATTTTGGTGGATGAAGGTTGCCGAGCACATTCTCATCTAAATCGTTGTTCGTCAAATCAATGTGATTATTTCTCCAACATAAGGTCAAATCTGTGAGTCTCCTCTTTT
>NW_021584178.1:0-287 GCF_001605985.2 Dendrobium catenatum
GCGGATCTATTTTCATGATTTATGATTTTGATGATAGCAAACACTCTTATTTCTATACGACTATCTTATCTACTGAAATTTTAGGTCCACATGATCGGATTGTAATTTGGAACCAGCTCAAAATTGAGTAGACTAGGTATGATTCAGTTTATACCCTTTTTCCTTTCTTGAGTCTATTGTATTTGATGTGGCTCCTGGTGCTTTGTAACTTGAAAGATTTTTGACTGTTCCCTAGAGTTTACTATTTTTTGTAACATCTTTCGGGATGATTTTATATTGTCCTGGAC
>NW_021584179.1:0-327 GCF_001605985.2 Dendrobium catenatum
TATAATACATATTTTTTTATTATTTAAGATAATTTTTTAGCAATTTTTTGAATTTAAAATAAATTTTAAAACCTTTTAAATTAATCTGGCGGCGGGATGCCACACGGTGCGATGGGATTTGTCGGATCGAAAATGCAGCGGCGCCAATGATTAGTGGCGACGATCAGACACACGTAAGCCAGCAATTGCTTCACGCGGTTTCACTAAACCACATAGGCATGCATCGTAGCCATTGATTCCATGCAAGATTCATCTGACAGTGGATATCAATTCTACGGTTTGATTTCAGCCAAAGGAAATCAAACGGCAGAGAGTTAATCCACGGTT
>NW_021584180.1:0-258 GCF_001605985.2 Dendrobium catenatum
AATCAATGCACAAAATAAAAAGAATATGAAAGAAATCTTATTCATATAAATAGTAACTATTTCTATATCAAGTGAACAAATCATATCATATGTGTCATATATATATCTCTCTCTCTTACTCACACACAGACACACACTCTATCTTGTTCTCTCTCTCTCTCCCCTCCCTCTCTCTCTATCTCTCTCTCCCCTCCCTCTCTGTCTCTCTCTCCCTCACTCTCTAGCTCTCTCTCTCTCTTACTCACACACACACTCTAT
>NW_021584181.1:0-969 GCF_001605985.2 Dendrobium catenatum
AATCCTATCCTAAGAGTCCAGTAAAAAATCAAAATAATTAGTTAGAATTCTACACCTTCTAGAGAGTCTAATGGACCGGACGGTAATCTTGCACAGCCTTTGACTTTCAAACATTCAAACAAAAACGCGAAAGCAAGACCAGTGATCTAATATCTTAATAATTATATTCACCAACTCAACAAATTTATGGATATCAACAGCGTCAACCGAACGCAAGATGGCATAGCGGAGGTAGATAGATAGGGCAAATAATTACATCGATCCGGATATTAATAAAATATTATTTTAAATTAAACGCGTCAAAAATGTTGAAAAAGCGTAGGTAAAGCGCAGTCAAAGCGCACCTAAAGCGCAGTCAAAAACGTAGGTGACGTGATATATTTTTATTGGATGTCCTAATCTATTATGCGCGTCCGATGATCGGATGTAATAATTTGCTGATAGATAGGAGCTTGGCCAGATTTTTTGGTTAATTTAATAATTTATTTCTTTGACTGTTGCTATATTTTGCTGTTTTTTTTAGAGAAATTATTTTGTGCAGAATCCGAGCGTAGAGTTACATCACAGTCCAGACAGAACTCTACGTCTGAAGTCTGCACATAATAATTTATCCTTTCCTGAATGTTGAATCTCATGGTGCAGTTCTATTTATGACTCAAATAAAAAAATTAACATATTTATCCCAAGAAATTAAAAGAGATAAAAAAAAAAATAAATGGAATTAATATATGTCATCATATTTTTCTTTATTTTCTCACTTACATATAATAAAAACAATTATTTTTGTATAAACCTAATCCAATATTAATATTAACGTGTAATAAAAAAAGACTTAAAACGAAGAACTCTCTGATCAAAGGAATGGTTAATATAAAGGAAGAATGAGAACATTTAGTTCAACTTCACATGATATGATTTTATTTAAAAATATGTTAATGTTGAAATACTATCATTAATAGCTCATTTCAT
>NW_021584182.1:0-333 GCF_001605985.2 Dendrobium catenatum
AAAATGTCGCTTTCTTCACAACAACTTTATAATCACATTTATAAAAAGTTGTAGTTGTCTCTAATAGACCCTAAGAGGCCTAGCTATTTTGATGGTCTTCATAGTCGTTTTGTAAATATAATGAATATTATTATAATCTTGATGTCAAATTAATATTAGGCATCATGTTCTTTTATATATGTCCTTTGTGTTGATATTCTAATAAAAATTATATCAAGAAGGTCATGAATGTTATTATATTTGCTTTAAGATTAGTGTAATATAATCTCAATATATATTCAATAATTTTTTGCTTATCTTAATATAATTTCAATTAGAATATCATGATATAAT
>NW_021584183.1:0-434 GCF_001605985.2 Dendrobium catenatum
TCTTCTTACCTTGCAATTGCAATTAATAGTATGAAGCCTAGCGATGAAAGAAGAAGTATCATTGTGATGGGAGAAAATAATTTTTTTTTTGTAAAAGAGTCTTATATGGAGCAAAATATGATTTGGGTGCAATAAATGCTTAATATTCATTTGGTCCCAAAAAATATCATGGATAATATTCCTTAAATAAAAATAGTATTAAAATATCAGTCCAAAATCATACATTAAGGAGTATATAGAGTCAAATTTTATCAGTTTCTATAATCATCTTGAATTTAATTGTAATTTAAATCCAAATCTTGTATTTTAAGTTTGGAAAAACACAAAATGTCACCCTTAAAACTATTTTTGAAATATGTTAATTTAGGTTTTCTTTGTGATAATTTTTTTACTATTTTATTTTTTCAGGCCCCAACCAAAATTTTTATTTAAAC
>NW_021584184.1:0-304 GCF_001605985.2 Dendrobium catenatum
TTGTTTAATTTTGGTATACATATTCCTCTGGGCTATACTTTTTGGGGGCTGTGGCTGCCCTGTTTCTCTACATCCTGCCAGGTAACTTTTGGTAATCTTCAGACTTACATGCTGGATTCTGATGGTGTGATATTACAACCAGACAATGATGACCAAGACCACTCCTTTTCTGGCCATGGAAGGTCTTCTTGGCAACCTGGCTTGAAATCTTTTCTGATGTTAACGGGTGGAGGTTCTGCGATGGCCTTCTCCTCTGCTGCTGTAACTTTTTTGCTTTGGATCTTAGGCAACCTGAGCCTTCGGC
>NW_021584185.1:0-222 GCF_001605985.2 Dendrobium catenatum
CAATTACCTTATCATTCGCAAGTGTGCCTGGCAAAAAATTCATTGTCCAATGTTATTCTTCGTTTCCTCATTGCTGCTTGAACCTTCTTTCAGTTTTATCAATTTTGTTACGTAAGTTAAGTGATTCAATTCTTTCTGAACATTAACGGATTAACCTAGGTTTTGATTACATTATTTTTTGGAGATAGATTATATGGTTTAAGTTCATGGCCGTAGGTTTAA
>NW_021584186.1:0-267 GCF_001605985.2 Dendrobium catenatum
CCAGCTAACCACCTAATCGATTTAAAAGAGATGAGTCTGGTCTTTTATGAAAGTGTGGTAGGGACGTTGTATTTAAAGTTTTGGAGAGTTGGGACTGACATCTAGAGATTTTCTTAATTGGCCCCTTTGACTTATGTTGGGTGCTGAAATGCTAAAACTGATGCAATTAAAATTTTGACTCTTTTAATTTGTATCTAATGCAATGCATGCTGGTCGACAACTTCTAAATAAAATATGCTTGAAATTTTAAAAACAGGCTTATAAAAT
>NW_021584187.1:0-208 GCF_001605985.2 Dendrobium catenatum
GATGAAGTCGGACTCAGGCCCTGTTCTTGAGTCGGACATTGGACGCATGTATCGAACTCGGGCGGTAGTTTGGGTTAGCTGCAATCGGAGCCGGCAGGGTTGGATCGGCCGCGAGTTCTGTCGTGGGATCAGCAGAAGGCTTCGACGAGTCTTGGTTCGGCGCTGGGATCTTGGTCGGAGATGGGCTGGAAGCGGACAGTCGGAGTCG
>NW_021584188.1:0-203 GCF_001605985.2 Dendrobium catenatum
TGTATCACCTGGAAATAATTTCGTATTTCATGAATCACGTTGTTTTTTTTATATAGCATGTATATCATGCTCTTTATTTATTTATTTAACAACATTGTGGTAACAATTGAGAGTGGAAGATCAGCATTATAAAGTGATGTCTTTCTTGTGATCTGATAAGCACAACGTTCATTATCAAAGAGCTTATGGTATATTTGCATTCC
>NW_021584189.1:0-252 GCF_001605985.2 Dendrobium catenatum
GTAATACCTGCAGGAGTACAGGTCGGCGACTCAGAGCGTCAGCAATTTTATTTTGTTGTCCGGCTTTGTATTTCAGCACATAATGATAAGCGGCCAATGATTCAATCCAGGATGCATGTCTGCTCTTGAGCTTCTTTTGGTTGTTCAGATATTTTAATGCTTCATGGTCAGAAAAGAGCAGAAACTCACGAGGCAGTAAATAATGGCTCCAAAGAAGTAATGCCCTTACAATGGCATAAAATTCTTTATCAT
>NW_021584190.1:0-2326 GCF_001605985.2 Dendrobium catenatum
ATATCTTTTAATTTTGAGCATTTGTCTTATAAATTATAACTTTGAATATTCTATTCTAGCATTTTGATGCAATTTAAAACAGAATATAAATAGCGTTATTCAAAATATTATACCATTTATTTTCTCATTTCTTGTCCATGATATGAGTCTGGCCCAGATGCGTATCGTTGTATCTCTGGTTCATGTACACAGAACACGTTATTGGGGGATACCTGAAGACAATTAGTCAAAAGGGTTTTAAAGAGCTATCTCCATCAAAATAAAATAAGAAAAGAAAAGCAAAAGAATCAAAGAATTTCAAGATTTTGAATTAGCCATGAATGACTTGTAAAATAAAACTAAAATGAACGATTTTGGAAAAACAAAATTGCGTACTTGGGTGGGTTCATCTCAGATGTGCAGGATGGCAAACACTCCACAATGCATTCAGGCTTTGGGTCCGCAAAAAATGCAACCTGTTTAAATGAGGAGAACAGAAATAAGAAAATTAAAATGGGGCATACTTTTTAAGAAATATAATCCGCCTGAATTCCAAATTATCCTATAAGGATAGAGAATATACATCTAACAATGGTTTCTTTCCTCAAGTTCAGTGATGATACAAACAACATAATGGCATAATTTCAAAGAAATTGAACATTATATATTCCATAAACTTGCAAATAGTGAAGGATTACAAATTACACATTCACATTAGTTTCATAGGAGTTCTAATTTGTAGTAGACTAATAAATTTTAGAGCGGCGCTATTGAGCTCCAAACACACTGTTAGGAGTCTGGATTTAGTGGTGGATAACATTTGCTATTCAAAATCTTTGGATTTACATAGTAGCATGCCACCCGCTCTTTTCGAACTGCTCGATTTGCGATTAAATAACATTTTCCAAGATTCCATGTTAGTGGCGAGATCTACTCCCTTAGCAATTCTTTCCAGATCTATGGAAGCTAAGGCTGAAGGATAAAGCTTAATGTCCCATAAATATATTCCCAACACAATAGGACATTGATAGGAAATAAGAGAAAACACAAAATTCTGCTCCAGAAATAAACAATCAGACACACTTCAAGCAATTTTTGAGAGAAAAACAGAGAAATAACGGAGAGAAAACTTTTAATTTGATAGTAGATGAAATAAAATAGCAAGATATAGTTGAATCTTCAATTGGAGAGGAAGATCCTACTCTCCCAATCTCTAGCCGGAGGCTAGAGCCCAAGCAAAACCTAAAAAACACCAAATTCTACAAAACATACAATATAACCCTAACACTAGAACAAAAAATTGGAATCAAATTGGTATCAAAGCTACTTTTCGGGGCTGGTTTGGGGCGGTTTTGGCTAATTCCAGCAGAAGTTTTTCATATTCAGACCTTTGGTGTGGCAGTTTTTTGGGAAGAAATACTGATTTTTGAGTCTCACAACAATTCATGTATCAATGGCGGCCAAGAATGTGGATGCGTTGGAGGAAAGCCATGAGGGGGAGATGAGCCAAATAAAGGCAACGGTGGAAGATAAAATTTCCTCCATGGAAGAGCAATTTTCTGACTTACGTGACATGGTAAAGAAAATGTTGGATCTCCACAACCAAACGACGGCATTAGAGGTGAAAGTGTGAGAAGAAAAAAATATGAATTCTAAAATTCATAGGGACAAAAATGAGGTGGAGATCATCTAGGGAGAAGAGAGAAAACCCCATATGGAGCATTTCCAGAGGGACGAGAGAGGAGGTAGGTATGGGGATGGGAAAGGAGCAAGGGGATGCTAATTGTGAACAAAGGGAGGTAGATCATGGCCGCCGAGGTGCTGATTTTGAAGGAAGGATGGGAATTCGAAGAAGGATTTGGGTATGAACGTCCGAGGGATGATTGGGAGACTTGGGGAGGACCGCCCACTTGAGAAGGGGAAATTATGGAGGAATCAAGGGAAATGGGGGAGATCCGAAGATCCATCTAGGATGACCACAACTTTCTTACTCCCAAGGGACTAGCGCCATGAAGCCTGCATTAGGCCCTAAAGGAGAAGCCTGGAAGAGGGGGATTTGGGTGGAACTTCGAGAAGCTGATTAAGGAGTTGTAGGAGAAGAGGGCAAAGAGATTGTGCTTCAAGTCTGATGAGAGGTTGTGGGCTCCGAAAATTAGGCATCGGCCTCCCCGCCGCGCTGATCTGCTTTTTGCTCTAGCAAGGGAGCGTTTTAACGAACTAAGTTCCGGGGTAAATTTTGGAAGGCAGATGGGTTTGTAGATAAGACACTACCCAGAGATTTTGCCCTCATTTGATGAGGACTTTATGATATGAGTTCTGGTTTCCTATAAGCGCAAGCCCCTATAGT
>NW_021584191.1:0-51223 GCF_001605985.2 Dendrobium catenatum
CAACTATCTTAACATGTTCAACTCGCCCAAACTTAACTACAATATATGCCTTGTGGGAGCTTGTTGTTCACATCATTACCTTGACCCTTCAATTTTCTTATAATCAAAGTTGGCTTAATCTTTCATATTTGGTGTTGCCATTGGGCTGGTTGATGTGGAATTGCTTGAAATAGTATTGGTACATGAGTTGTCGTGAACTCTGCTTCAATTGATTGGTGGTTACTTTGTCTTGCAAACCATCAATATAATAGTCCTTTCATTTCTTTGGTCCTCATATTAATATGAAGATCAACCAAGACATCATGATTGTTGCTTGCGATATGAATCCATTTATTTGTGGCATTAATTATTAGAAATACTTTATGGATAATCTTTATATCCTTGTTCAAGATATGAAGAGTTCTTCATAGAATGAGACCCACCGACCCTTTGCTAAGGGTGTCATCTCATGACAATCTTTTGGCTTAGGCATGAAGACTTTAAGTCCCATTATATTGCAGAAAATGTGGCTAATTCTAGAAAATTTCCTTGGTGTCATGAACACCTTGCTCGGGTATGTTAATTAAAAGGTGACGTTGCCTTATCCTCTATATGACTTTGGTTTTTTCCCCTCCCACCATCTATTTTTTTTTTCTTCGGGCTGGGCTGAGATAATAGTTGTGTTGAGGCTATGCTACCTAGTTGATCCTTCTAGTAGTCATATACTTGTCTCAAAGATTAAGACATGCATATGTAAGTATGAACTATTTCAGATTATGAAACTGTGAATTGCTAATTAAATCAGTTATAATTTATTTGATGGTACATGCTACTCAGATAACCATAGTAATTCTAGAGCTAATACTTGCACAGAAGCCCTAAATTATGGAAGGGGTGCATTAATTAGGTAAAAGGTCTATAAGGGCTAATGTCTGTTGCCCTGATATATCATGATAACTCGTCGGATCGCACACCCTTATGCGGGTGAGGCATCATTCGAATATCTAACCTATCAAATTTTTATTGTAGGATTTGGGACTACCATGGTGGTGAAACGTGATGGTGAATTAGGGTTTGATTATTATGGGCTCCGAAAATTCGGCCTCGGCCTCCGCTCGCTTTTCATCGTCCGCATCGCTTTTTCTTTTTCGGAGAGGGAGTTTACAATCGGGAATAGTTCCGGGTAAAATTCTTTGGAAGGCTAGATGGGTTTGTAAGATCGGACACTACCGAGAGATAGGATTTGGTACTCCAGAGAGTTTCTCCCCTCAATTGGGTGAGGAATTTATGAATCTAAGTTAGGTTTCCTATATGCAAAAAGCTTATCAGTTAATTACCTCCGCGATCGAGAGATGAACTTTCGATTAAAGGCTAGTCATCAATCGAGAAATACGTAGAAATATAGCGTGCTTCATTTGCAATAATCAGGTTTGCCGCAATGGGTTTTGGAAATTTAAAAATGGAGAATTGGTTTGGAATTCTGGTATATTGATGATTGAATATTTGAAATTTAAAGTTTGATATTTAAAATAAGAATTTCAACACACCTTACTTAAAGGCGGATGGGTGGGGATGGAATGGGCCGTCAAGGATCCATCGGTTCGTCTCCGGGCCATCGTGGTCCCTGATCTACTAGTCAGAGGAGGTAGTCGAACACACTGACAGAAGGATCCTTGTCGGCAGCCAGGGTTGCTTTCGTGCCAAGGGACCTTTAAGACCTGGGTTGAATAGTTTGTCAAGGGGACAAATTTGAATCACCACATAGCTACAAGAAGGGCATTTGTGCCCTAGTCATCAATATCCTATGATTCATATCTCAAGGATTTGATTGCCAATAAAGAAATAGCGCTGGGCCATACCGGTATTTCGTGGTGCCACTATTAGCGGCAAACCACTCGGTTCAAGGCCCGGGTCATAACACGTTATCCGATGCTATTGGTGGCAAACTGCCGTCTAGGACACGTACCACGTCCTTATCGGCAGGAGACTGTTTGAGAATGGATCCTAGTAATATTTTTGACTAAGCATTTGGCTCTTTGTGAGCTAGAGTAAAATTTAATTTATCCACCTTGGTAAACTGTTACGGAGGGTGGATAAATTTTGCTTTAAGTTATTGATGGGTTTATTTCAAATTTAAATATTTTTGGGATTTTGGGATTTTGAGATTTTGTGGAGTTTTTGGATTTTTGGATTTTTATAGGTATTTTAGGTGGAGCTTTGAAATATCTAGAATGGATTTTGGATATTTGAGAGACATATGAAAATATTTAGAAACCGCTCCGGTTGAGATCTGCATTCAACACGGCCATCATCGGGGTGTTCAGAGTCATTTGAAAATATTTATGTTTTGAACCTTGTCGACCCTATCCACTTGTCGAGAGGGGATCGGATTTCGTAGGCTTTGTGCCCTTTAGAGTGATTTCTTTTGATTTTAGGCTTTGAATGTCTAATATGAATGTATTAAAACAAATATTCTGGTCGCCACGGCCATATATTTGCTTAATGGTTCGAACCCTGTCAACTCCTATTGATCAGTATAGAAAGATTGGGTTCTAATTTGAATTCACTTGTTGACCCGCGCAGCATCCCTAGACGTCACATGTGTACCAATAACACGCTCGCAAGGGTCCATGCGGGTTTGGGGGCATTTTATAATTAAACCCTGTCGACAACGTTTTTTTTTTTTTTTTTTTTGATAAGAAAGATCGGGTTTAAAATTTGATAACTCGCGCAGCATCTCTAGACGTCACGTGTGTACCAATAACACACTAGCCGGGGCCCATGTGGGTGTTTGATTGCTTTTACCCCCTTTTAGGGTACCTTTGTGTATACAAACTACGGTGCACGTGTGTGGGTACTTTGAAGTTATTTGACGGGTTTTCTATGATAACTTGTAGAGGTTCGTAGTCACATGTATCTGCTATGAATCTTCTGCTTCTACCGGAAGAGGATCAATATATTCGTCGCTACCTCTTTACAAGCTGTATAAGTATCTCAAATCTTGTCATAGGCTCCTTATACCCTTCTTGTAGATTACATATTATGTGTATAGTGAAACTTCTAATGCTGATCATAGTAACTTGCATTCATCTTGTATCATCTGCCTCTGCTTGCAGAGGACCGATGTATGTACTTGATGCTGAATGGTGATTGGTTGCAAGATGTTATTGCGTTCGTTCTCAGACTTCCTTATATGTGTTGATCGGAGAATTATTGCATTTAAGTCCTTGTAGTTATTGCAATTGCTTCAAATCACCCACTTGTACAAAATCTCATTATCAGATACAAGCAATTTATATTTGGAAGAGTTCGATATATTATCTTGCAAACTCATATTTAGATACCAATTTGATCGAAGAGCTTGAGCCACTTTAATTTTGTCATTCCTTGCTCCAACTCCCTCTTGTTATTTGATTGCATTTTATCTGATCCTTGCTTACAAATTAATTGTATTTGGGTGACTTTCTCTACATGTCCCTTGTAGTCCATCCAAGTCAATTATTCAAGTCAAGCTCTAATCAAGTTCTTCTTGTTGAGATTTAATTCAAGTCCTCGCCGGTCAAATTACAACTCTTCATTATTTCTTTTAGATTTCAAGTTATGAGCATCTTCAATATTCTTATGATAATGTCGCGAGCTGATTGATAGTCTACCACCAACACCTCCTTGGAATGTAATATCAGTTACTCATTCTGGAGAGAGAACTTGAGCATATCTTCTGAGTATTTTCTAAGCCAGGTCATAGGAGCTGAAAGAGGTGTTGCATTATCAGAGGCCTCCTTAAAAGACAAGTCTTTCAAGTCATTTGTCATAGGGATCTTTTGGCAACTGATATCATGACCAGTCTTTATTGCTTCTCTTTGATATAATTCTTCTCTACTTGAAAGATAGTCAATATGTATGATAAGCTTGGTACCATAGTCATCAACATCTTACTCCATTCGAGATGCTCGTCACAAGCTGATTGTTGTTGCTCCCAAGTTTCATATCAAAGTTTGTAGTTAAATTATACAAATAAACCATCTTTTACTCATCTTTCATTTCATCATCATCATTTTCTTTTTATAACTTATGAACCTCATTTCAAATGAGAGGCTTTTGATTCAAATCAATCGTTTATTCAATGCCCATTTGAGTCTGAGTCTAGTTTGAGTTTGAGTTCATTTTGCATGAGTTTCATTCATTTAATGTCTCAATCAAGTCCATGTTTGCTTTGGTCTAGCTCAAATTCTGGCTTAAGTCCAAATCAAAGTCCCCTGTGGTATTTGTTGTTCATTCGAGTTCAAGAAATGTCCTCGTGCCGAGTTCAAAGTGTTCAAGTTCACAGATCTTTTGATGTTCATAAGCTTACAAGTTCAATTTCAAATTCTCGTAGTCTTGTTCAAGTCCCAATTTCATTTAAAGTCCTTGCAAGTTCGGGATTGATTTTTGTTCAATATCATTGTTCATTTAAGTCCAGATTTTATTCTTTTGAGTTCAAAATAGGTCCAAGTGCAATATATTTTCACCCGAAATTTCGACAGCCTCCCGGCGTCTCCCACGTTTAGGGGAAAACCATGGAAAACTGGGCCTCTCGCCACGCTAGAGAAAATTGTGTACGATAGGTGCCCTCTTACGAGGACACCGCGGTTGTGTAAAATCTTTTTCCCCACCACGCCAGAGAAAGACGTGTATGGGTCTTCGGTACCTGTTGCAAAAGAAAAGCAGTTATTTCCCCGCGAGCGGGTACTTATGAAAGAAAAGCAGTTGTTTCCCCGCGAGCGGGTACTTATGAATATCCCGGTCTCGCCGTAGGTGCCGCACCGAGTTCCCTTCCCACCACGCTAGAGAAAAGCATGTATAGACGATTTTTCGGTGCGCCGCGAACGCCGAAAACAAGATTTTGGAACCGATGGTCGCTCGCTTATCTCATCGTAGGTGTTGCACCGGGTTCCCTTCCCACCACGCTAGAGAAAAGCGTGTATAGGCGGTTTGCCGGTCCGACACGAACGTCGAGGTAGGAGGGCATTTTCTTTTTTATTTTTATTATTATTATAATTATTTATTAATAATAATAATAATTAATTAGAATAAATTAGGTTTAATTAATTATAATTATTATATGTTTAATTAATAATTAATTACTAATATAATTAAACATAATTAAATTTACTTTAATTAATGATTAATTAGAATGAATGGAGCCAATAATTAATTATTATTTATCAAGATAATTAATATGACTATTCTAATGTAATTAAAATTAATCCATGATTAATTAATTAAATAATTCTAAATTAAAGCTATTGAACCTAATTACTTAAGTTACTTAATTTAATCAAATTTTAATTATAATTAATATAATTTAATAATAACTAAATTAATTAATATTAAATTCATAAATTTTAAACTAATTAATATAACTTTAAAAAAATAAATATAATAATAATAAAAGACAAAGAAAATCCCTTCCCTCTCACTCGGTTCAGTGGGACAACGGGATTTAGCCGAAGAAGTGAATGGAGGGAGAAATTACCTTCCGGGCAAGCGAGCTTCCTCTCCCCACTTTCCGTCAAATGTGTAACTTCGATCCAACCGAAGAGGGAGTCGTGAAAGAAGCAAAGTCAATATGACAATGGTAGAGGTAGGATCGCGCTTCTGCCTCTTCCGCTCTCTCTCTCCATCCCTCTCTCTCTCTCTCTCTCTCTCTCTCTCTCTGAGATCGAACGGAGCCAAGGGATCGGGAGGAGGTCGGGGCTTCGACGTTGGCTGAGATGGAGGAGTTCAGGATAGGAAATCGGGGCTGGATGGAGATCGGAGGAGGGCCAGCGATCGGAAAATGGGACTCTGGCTTCGGGTGTGAGCAAGAGTCGGAAGCCAGAGAGCATCATGGGAGTGTCGGGGAGAGGAAGAGCGTCGGGACAGAGAGTTCGAATGGGAGAAGAGCTTCGTTTGGGTCCAGTATTTAACGGCACGAGCGGAGCTATGGATCGCAGAATTTGAGCAGGATTTACGCATGATTTTCGAGATACGACCCAGACGGCGCCGAACGACTGGATTTGCGGAGGATTTTATGGATCCAATGGTTTACAGGTATTTTGATTTTGATTTTTTTTCTTGGGTATATCTGTTGGGGTCAACAATTATGAAGAGGGAGTCTTAGAGATGGCTACCACATTCAAGGAATACAGCAGGCATACAAATCACCCAATCTTATCATTAGGATGTAGTGACAATAAATAATAATATCAGGCTCTTTGAGTCTGGTAATTTGAATGAGTACAATCTAAATCCCTTAATGTGGATCCACTAGAGGGCAAGTATGGTGCCACCAGCTGCACAGCATATATTTTTGTTGTTGCAGTTAAAAGCTCATAAATGGACCTTGGGTTGGGCTAGTCGATCCGCCTAACGGTTTTTACCGCCCTCCTCATCCCATTTGCTGGTGATGCATTCATGGCCTTAATTTGCTAAGTCATGCCTCCAGTACCATTACTTTAAAGAAATTAGAGTGCTCAATGCAAGCCAATGCTTTGGATACAATAGCGTGGGATAACACCACAAGATTTTGGTCACATTATGCTGGCCTTCGAGATCGAAGTAATGAGTAAGAGGGACTATCGAGGGCATTTGTAGTTCTTAATTTGAGGTTAAATTCTTGGATTTATGAAAGACATACCACTACCAAAGCATTTGCTAAGGTTGTTTTCATTAATAAAAAATGAAAGTTGGGGGCTTGAAGATGATCAAATACCATCCTAGTCTCAATTATAGATGATGCCAGCTAGGGATCAGTGGATGTTGCTTTTAGGACTCTGCCAGCACATTATGAGAAATTAAAGTTTTTTGGGTTTATTAAAATTTTTAATTTGCATTAATAAAAAAGGAAAAGTACATACAAGTAAAAATGATAACTATAAAGTTATACCCTATCACTGTCTTCCCTCAACAAAGATAAAAGAGTTGAGGGGAATTCACTATTATTAATATCATGATAAAAAAATAAACTAAAAAAAGCTATATCTAAGAAAAAATCTGCAAACATTTTGCTCATCCGAGGAATATATTGAAACAACACTAGCTTGAATTTGGTTAGAAAAGCCACATCTAGTCCTTCTAGACTAAAGTTGCTCTTATTGCGGTGGTTAAACAAACTTTGGCGTCACTTAACTACATTAATATAGTCACCTTCAATGATGATCCCATCTTGATCAAGCATGCACTCTTGTAGTACTTCCTTGATCATGAGAGCTGCGTTTAACTCATCCATAGTAACACCCAATGATTTATATGCTTCCCAACTGCCAAGATAAGCTTCCCATTGAGATCCCGAACTACCTGGCCAAAGCATGCAATATTTGAGGTCTAAATCGAGGCATTAAAATTTAATTTGAGCCAACTAGAGAGGGTGGGGGGGCCATAATTTGTGAGGAGGCATCCCAAGGGCAGATTGGTACTCCATTGCTATATGATTGACATGCAGTATGGTTTCATAAGTAAAGCAAGAGAAGTACCAACGATCACTGCATAAGAACAGTAAGGTCTACCATGCTTCTTTTCATTCCTAGCCCTCCAAATTTGATACATGACATAACAGTAAAGTATACCAAGCTAGGATTGCAATTCATGAGATTCCAAAGATCTATAAGCAATTCCTCCAAAGAATTCATAATTGGCAGAACAATTCCCCATCCTACAAGGATTTAGAGAACCTATTTCAACTTGTCACACAATTCCAAGCATTGATTAGTAGTCTCTATAGCATTACAGCCCCACAAGCATAACATTGAGCCTAAAAGATTTCTTTGCTAAAGCCAGTTGTAGGTTGGAATAGCATTCCTAATCAGCCTCCACAAAAAAAATATCCCTAGGAAGCAGCTTTAACTTCTTGAACCACTATGATGATAAATTCCAGTACCAAAAACCTCACTGTATGACAATGTTGTTATAATCACGCCACTCCTAAGATGGATTAGCTCAGGAATATAATTACCATCACATAGATTTTTCTGATAGCAGTAATTTATTGGGCCATTTACACTCCAAATGCTTTGACCAACACCTCCCAGTTCCACTATAAGTCCTCTTAGAGGAGATAGTCCACATTCTAATCTTTAAAAGCCTCCAAGTTTAATAAAATTTAGCCGCCTCCCTAGATAGAGATCTAAAATTGACTCATTCTTCATAACATTCACTAGCTTTCCTTCCCAAATCATCCACCTCAAGATGGGTTGGAGTGCCCAAGATCCATCTTGTATAACTTTCCCTAAGATAGATGCATTACGTCCATTGTTTTCAACCCAAAGATTTCCTCCACACTTCATAATTAAAATTTTGTTCAGTAAGGAATGAGGATTCTGAATCATGTCCCAAGCCAGTCGAGTTTGCAGTGGTCTTGCCACTTAACAGAAGAATGAAACCCCAAGCCACCATAAGTTGTCAGTTGACTCAACTCCATCTAGGTCACGTAATGATGGCCCTTACTGTTTGCATATTTCTTCTGAAGAAGTTTCCTTCCATGCTTTTAAATAGAATCTAAAATTCCATGGGGGATAAATGTATAAGTCATGAGATACATTTGAAAGGTTAGTAATGAAGTTTTAATAAGAGTACTCCTGCCAGCTAAAGAGAGGTGGCGTTTACCCCACAAATTTATTTTATCAACATCACTATTTCTAACATTGGAGAAATCATATTTAATAAGCTTCCTCAAGACCAAAGGTAGACCAAGATAGTGTAAAGCAGTTACTTTCCAGAAGCCAAGGACCTTAGAAATTCTTCTTCTCTTCTAATTTGGACATAATTTTCTAAATAAGACAACTAATTTACAATAATTAATCTTCTACCCCATCCACAACCAACAATCATTCAAGATTCCCTTGATTAGAATAGTGTTAGTTCTACTAGCTACTGCAAAATTAATATTTAATTAGCATATAATAAATGAGAAATTCTTTCAGCATTACCCAGCACCTGGGTTCCAAGCTGAGCCCCACTTTGTTTAAAAGCTTTAATCAACAGTTTTGAGCATAAAATGAATAAGTACGGGGACAATGGACATCCCTGGCATAGACCACTATGAGCCTTAATCTAAGGGGATTGATTATAATTGATAAAGAGGGTAAAATTGAGCCTAAAGACACATTGGAACACCCATGATCTGAAGCACTATAAGAATCCCAATAATCATATAACCTTTTATAGGGTGTCCCAAGGCATACAATCATAAGCATGTTACATGTCCATGTTTAACGCCATCAGCCCCGCTTTCATAGTAGAATGCTGGAACATGCACATAATTTCTTGAGCAATAATTCTATGGCTTGATATCAATCTACTCGGCACAAAAGCCCCTTATTCTTCTCCAATAACATCATTTAAAATTGGTTTAAGCCTATTAACCAAGACTTTGGAAATCACTTTATAAAAGGACTTGCAAAGGCTAATAAGCCAGAACTTTCATGGAAGATTATCGCTATTAGATTTGGGAATCAGAATAGCAAACATCTCCTTGTAGTTTTATGACGTAATCTTGGATTGGAAAAATTCATAAATTGCCTCTATAACATCCCTCTTTATGATCTCCCAATATAACTTTTAAAAAGAAGATGTTATTCCATCAATACCATGTGTTCTATTGTTCCCCATGTTGAAAACTGCATTCTTAATTTCTTATTCAGTAATTTCTAACTGAAGACCAAGCCTCAAGTGTTCTGGAATGATATCTTTTGAATTACAGTCAAATTATCAAGGGAGATAGTCCTCTCCCTCCATTTCTAATTAAACAATTACCAAAAAATGTTTTCAATAGCATTTGAATCATTCACTATAGTGTCATCCTCATCTTTTACCTTCGTAATCTGATTACATCTACGGGCGGTGGCAATCGAATGGAAAAATGCCTATTAGTGTCCCCCTCATCAATCCATATTATCTTTGCGTATTGTTTCCACCACGTAGTATGGTGGGCTAAAATAGTATTCAGCTCAGCAATCTTTTATCTGAGCTCAAATTCCAGATCAGCATTAAACCCATCAACACTGTAGTCAATTTCCTGGAGTTCTTCAATACGTTGTTGTAGCTCCACTTTGTGTTTACCTAAGTCTTTAATTCTATTTTGGCTCCAAAAGAATAGATTCTTAAGAGTTCTGCTACACTTACAGTCTAGAACCTCTGCATGTTTTCCAAAATCTTGCTTATTCCAAGTCTTCCAAATGGTCTTCCAAGATGCTGGGTATGTCATCGACACATCTTCAAATCTTATCCATCTAGTGTTAGGTGTATTGTACTGAGTAACAATCCTTAGAATGATTGGGCTATGATCAAATGCAAAGTTGCTTGACTTCAATAAACGGTGCACTCCTAAGTCCAGTGGAATTCATGATAAAATTGTCAAGATGCACCAAGATTTTACTATTATCATCTATATTGTTAGATCATGTATACTTGGGGCCAGTGAAGCCCAAGTCGTGAAGGTCATTTTGAACCATGAATTAAGTCATTTCCTAGGTATCTGCAGAGAAAGTAAATCTCTTACCCACTTTCTTCTCATCCCATGACAACAACAATTAAAATCTCCTCCAACCACTGATGGGAGATCATCAACCAAATTAGAATGAATGGTATTCCAAAGATTTTAATGAACATGATGATCTTTATTAGCATACACCAGTATAATATTCCATTCATGTATGTTTGGCAATTCCAACAGCTCCATTAAGCATTGGTTAGTGTCCAAAGAAACTTTAAATTGTGAGATATTATGCCTCCACAATGCCACTAACCCGCCTGATTTACTAATAACAAGGATGTGAAAAATCTCTCATCCACCACCAATGAGTTTGTCAACATCTAATCAACTCAACTTCTTGATCTTTGTCTCAATTAAAATAATAAAATATACCTCATTATCATCCACGAGTTGTTTTAGGTAGTTGCAATTATTTTTCTTTCGAGCAACCCTGTAGTTCCAAAATAAAATGGAAGACAATGATTAACTGAAGGGGAGGCATCCTCACAACCAGAACCCTCTTCAAGCTCCTTCTTTCGCTTCATCAAAATCTGCTCAATTGGCTTAAGCTGTTGTAACTCTCTGGCAAAATGCTCTTGATATATTTGATCTCTTGTCTTGGGTTGCTTGACCCCAGTCGTAAATAATAATAGTTTTTTAATGCCAAACCATTTCTCATGCCATGTAGGCTTAAAATTCTCCTTCTTCTTATTCAAATTGGGTTCAGGGACTTTTAACAAACCAACCAGCTTAATGATATCCACCTTCTCCTAGGTTGTGTTGACTGTAACTGCATACCCCAGACTCCCCCACCGACATACCCGATTGGACACAATGATTCGCCCACCGACATACTTACGACATAAAAAATACTCCTTTCATTTGGTTGAGACACGCACATACAAACGGCTCTAAAACGAAGGAAAGGGAAGGAAAGGATTTTCGGAAACATATCGAAGACGAACGAAGTGCACGGTCGTGCCCTAGATCTGCTCGATCTGCTCCCATCGAACTCAATCAAATCCTCTCTAGCATCCATCTGCCTTAGCCGGCCCTTGATCAAGCCCATCCGAAGCCGAACTCATCGATGTCGGCCATCCTCCTTCGTGCGACTCTAACTCGGCATCCAGTCCGGCCGAACTTCCTGCAAGCCCGTCGGCCTTAAATGCTTGACGCCGGCCGACTCCGACCACACCAACCGACCGCCGCCGGCACGACGCCGCAGGCTGAACCAAACCCCGACGCCTGAACTCAATTTGGACAGCATAGAATTAAAATGAAACTTGAAACTATTTTGAAGAAGGTTAAAGACTACCATATTGCAATTATGAAAGTTACTACTATCAATGATTATACCTTAATGATATTAATGTCAAAAAAAAATAGAGATTCTCAAACTTCTTAAAATAGTCTTCTCGTCAACCCTTTGACAACCGATAAAAAAAAGAAAGAGAGAAGAGTGGAGAAATAATTTTGAAACAAGTGTCAAAGACCCCGACTGTCATACCTTAGGTTCGACAGGGATGGTTTGAAATTGAAGACCTGCGCAGTTGATTTTTAATCCGGGAAGATGGTTTTAAAATTTGAATACCCCAGGCCATCGTATCTTAGATCTGGCTGGGATGATTCCAAATTGAAGACCTCACGCAGTCGATCTTAGATACTTGTGAGATGGTTTGAAATTGAAGCCCCTACGCCGTCGACCTTATGTCTGAGTACGAAGAATTACGGCAGTGTCGTCCTGATTTCTCCCTAGGTGGGGATGAGATGCCGGGAGGATACCGAAATTTTCAGTGAAAAATAGGGGAATTGGACAGAAAATTGAAAAGTTGATTTAAACGAAATTCAAACATAAAATCAAATTTAAATTAAATTTGACCGAATAATGTTTGACTTAAATTTGAACTGGACTCAAATCTGAATTCAATTTCTAAAATTTACTTGATATATGATATAAGAAAATTAAACTTTCATTAGGATCTAACACTCAACGAGATATTAAAAGTACATGAACCACTATAAAATCAAGAATTTCTCATATTGAAAGGGATTAATAATGTTACCATATATCAATGGGTACACAACAAATTGGAAAGGAATTAGTATTTAATTTATCTCATATGATTGAGTCCTTTTTAAAGTGAATAACCTTTATGTGGATAGGTTGAATAAATCATACATATTCTAATTTCAGAAAATACATATAATAATAGAGCATTTGACATTTAACTGTCATTGGATGTCTTGCAACGAAGGACTTCTCTGTATTTCCTTATAAAAGTTATTTGGAAAAATCTCATGCTACTACAATACATCATGACTTCTTTGAAAGGGAAATCATAGATAATTGATGATGTTTACTTGGGGTTATAATGACATATAAAGTAAGTGAACTAGTGGATCATATCCATTGGGTCACTTTATTCCTTCTCTTGTATAGGATTACTCATCCAAGAATTGAAGAATTGCAATCTCTTCCAAGTTAAATTTATAACTCTTGAATAGTCATGGATAACCCACGAATAGATCTAATAAAAATTTGTGGCACACACGCTACCGAATCCGCAACATATGTACAAGCGGACAGAAGGCGTTCGTAGGCCCTTAAATAAAATCCTGGGCCATGTTAAATGAAATCACTTGATTAAATGGATCATATTTAAATATTTTAAAATGCCCCCCTTATGTATTAAATATGATCTCTAAAACTAAATATACCCCTGTATGTGCTCCAACAAATGCAATAAATTTCTAAATGTAAATGTCAATGTCCGAGAATGCTGCGCAGGGTCAAATGCACATTCTTTGCATAAACTAAACATACCCGCATGTGCTCCAATCGTCACATCTAAATCACAAATCCAACAATTCGAGAATGCTGTACGGGTATAATATTCAAGTTTTATCCTCCTCCTTGAAAGGACTAGAGTCGACATGACTTGAAGTATAAAATGCCTCCCAAAAGAAAAATCCTACAAAATACATGTGACTTTAATGTCACCCCGATGATGGCCATGTTGACTGGAAATCTCAACAAGAGGGGTCAAAACTTAAATCAAATAAAAGCTCAAATATTTGAAATAAAATCAATAATCTAAAAACTCAAAACTAAAAATCATCCACCTCCCACAATCGTTTGTCAGGGGTGATAAATTTGAAATTAACCTCAGTTCACAAAGAGTAAATGTTATGTCGGGTGTATCACTTTGATTCATTCTCAAATAGTTTCTTGCCAACAGGGATGTCTCACGTGCCCTCTAATCGAATGGTTTTTTCGCGAAATGGCACCATTATATCACGATCATGGCCAAAGCCCGTATGTTCCCTAAATGCATCAAACCCTTGAGTTATGAATCATAGGGTATATCTGATAGGCATAAAGCCCTCTGTTAGCTAAGGTGGATTCAGATATATCCCCTTAGACAAACATCAACCCAGGTCTACAGGGTATTCTTAGACGAAGCAACCCATGGCTACCGACAAGGTACCTTCTATCAGGTTGGGTCGACTACCTCCTTTAACTAAGTAGATAAGGGATCATGATAGCCCGGAACGACGGAACCATGGGATCTTGATCGGCCTCGTCTTCATTTCCCTCACTATCAGTTTTAAGTTTATGGTGATAAACTCTAAATTCCAAACATTAAAATTTAAATCCAAAACCCAAGATTCAAAACCCTAAAATTATTACTATTATACAATAGGTTCATAACCTATATATTTGCTTTAATGACTAGCCTTAATCAAAAATTCTCTGTCATTATCGGGAGGGGTAATTAACTATAGGGGCTTGCGCCTATAGGAAACCAGAACTCAGATCAAAAAGTCCTCACAAAATGAGGGTGAAATCTCTGGGTAGTGTCTTATCTAGAACCCAATTTGCCTTCTAAAAATTCCCCCGGGATTATACACCTAAATTGGAATTTTCGGAGCCCACAGGTTGCTTGACCCCAGCCGTAAATAATAATAGTTTTAATGCCAGGCCATTTCTCCTGCCATGTATGCTTAAAATTCTCCTTCTTCTTAATTAAATTGGGTTCAGGGACTTTTAACAAACTGACTTATTGATGTCCTCCTTCAGTCCACCTCCTTCCCTGCCAGGTGTTCTAACATGCTATTTATTATTCTTCCTCCTCTGGGGAGGAACCAAGTTCCATTGCCCAAAGAGGCTTTCTTCTTCATCTATTTAAATTTCTTTTCCCTTTTCCTTTTCCCCATCAATCTTGGAATCAATTATGCTAGCATGCTACTTATTATCAATGGCATTTCCTCTATTACTATCCTTAGGATGTTATTCTCCAACATAAAAAAAAATCAAGATAGTTGAGGTAGATGAAATCATCATAGAAGGTTCAGCAGCACACTGTTGTTTACCCGTCAGAGCGGTCTTCAGACCTAAAATCCCAGCATCACCCACTCAACGGTCCATTTTTTTTATCAATCCTCACCGGTGCAACGTTATCAAAATAATTCCCCTTAATGTGTCGAACTCTGCCACATTAAAAACATGATTACTCCAATCATTCATACTCCACCTTCTAAAAAAACCTTACATTAATCCCATTGATCGAACTGCCCATATGGAATTTGTTAGCTAAATCCAACTTGACACAGATACAAGAAAACTCTCGGTGTCCTTCAATACAAGTTTGAGCATTAATCCAAAGCAAAGAACTGATCATGGAGGAAATTCTTAATATGTTCTCAAGATCCCAATAATGCAAAGGTAAGTGGAAAAATTGAATCCAGACTAGGTTGTACAAGCCGTCCATTGAATCTAAAGAAAACTAAGTAGTCCGTCTATCTAAGCATAAAATATTTCCTCCAAAGAACTAAGGCCCGCCTCAAAGAACCACTTCCCTAGCTTCCATAAAGACAAATGTACAAGCAAAATAATCTAGTCCAATTATCAAAAGTTAGTAGTCCCCAAATCATCTCCATCATTGTTTAACCTCCAAATTCAATACAAAAAATGTCAATTGTTTACCAAAAATTCTTCCCACCACTGCACATTCAAACTTCTGGATATTCACCCTTACCACCTCCATATTGAGGTCAACAATGACTTATAAAGATTGATTGACAACTTGCTGAATTTAAATATACTCAGTATTCTTCCAAGCATTCGGGGGTCTAGCAACTTCATTTTTCACATTGATCAAACCAAATACTATCTTTATTGCATCAACAACATCAATTCTTCCAGCACCTTGCGTGTAGGGAATAGAATTCTGGTTATCATTAACCTTTATACCTTATTCATTCACACCTAAATTAGTACCCAGCACTCCACTAATGCTTTTATTCCTCTTACAAAAATCCACATCACCACCGTCTGATTGAATTATATCATTCCTCATGTCTACTTGACAAACCTCCATGGTTTGGTTATTTATTTCAGTAGATTCCTCACCATTAAATTTTTTGGTCACCTTTTCATTTGCCAAACAAATTTCCACATCCATTGATGTAAAATTCTCAGAGAAAGCTAGGTTACTAACCATCTGAACAACCTATTACAGTCCTGATTAATATAAAACTAAAGTAGTCGACTCACCCAATCGGTCTTAAATATATTTATAAGTCAAATCATTAAATCTACTTGACTTAAGTGCCAATTTCAAACCCAATTTCATGGGTTTCACAGCACCATGCCGATCAGAACCACCATCCAATATAGTCTTTGATCCTGTTCATAGCTTACTCTTTGAATATCCTAAAATTTACTTGCTTTGAGATTGAACTCCACTCTTCTTAACACCACCAAAACTGCCAACTGAATGACTCCAATTAAAGTCACCTATTTTTATTACTTTTTCACCTCCTCCACCACTAGAGCGAGGAGGTGACCTTCGGCCACCCACCTCCATTCCCAAACACACTCTTTCTCTAACACTTTACTTGTGGGAGAAACATAAAGGAAGAAATGAAAAGTGGTCCCAAAGTTTTTGGGTTCCTTGAATACATATTGCATTAAACATTAAAAAAAGGTACATAAGAGGCAAACCAAAAAAACACCAAACTCTCCAAAAAAGACCAGATAGGGTGAATCAAAAATCCAAATGAAAAATATCAGAAAAAAGCAAGAACCAAGAAAGAGTAACCAAACTGTAAGGAGGCAAGCCGCCAATTGCCTGATGTAGGAATCACCAGGAGGGGAGAAAGGAAGGCCAGTCAGGGGGGATGCCATAAAATATAAACCACCCACCAAGAAGGTAAAAGGGCATCCCAGTGCCCCAACAACACTACCCTGGCCCATCTATCCATTTCGTAAATAGAAGAAAGGGGGGACCCATCATTCATTTAAGGGGATAACATCGCCACCAGTAGACTCTCTAACCCTCTCTTTTCTCTTCATGGAGAGGGCTGTAATATGACCCATCTATAATAATTCCTTATGAGTCACAGTCGTCTTTGGATGGTGGTTATTTTACTTGGAGAAGTCCAAGATACTGGTAGTAGGGGATGCATCAGTTCAGCCCTGATAGCTTTGAAGGTGACCGTAGGGGATGAGGGACTTAGGGAAGATGCTCTAGGTTTGGAGGTACGCTAATTCCTAAACCTACACTTAGTCTTAATAATGTTCCAGCCTCCAAGCTCCATAGGGTCCTTAGGAGGATGGGTAGAAGTGCCAAAGGCTTGCTGATGTTTGGATGCCGTGGAGATAGGGGCCTAGAAGGGTGAGGTGGTTCATTTGGAGGGGGTAGGCTATTGGGGTAGATGACCGAGCCTGAGCATAGGTGGCCAATGCTAATGGATAGGAGTAGCCGAGGGAAGAAATAGGGGGTTAACCTAATCAGAAGGGAACTTATCCACAGTGTGCCAGACTAACCTACAAGAAAAGTAGAAATTGGGGAGACCTTCATACTCAATCTTTTGGAAAAATCATCCCCACAACCCTTTAATCCAAATACTGGGAAGAAGGGGTTTGGAAAGATCTAGCCAAACACACATTCATGCAAATGATGACTGACCCCATGAACTTAAGTGGGAGTCTATCCAAAGGGGTTTACCAATAAAATTGGATGCATGTCAAATTTGTGACATCCCAATAAAAGGATGGGGAGCTAGGGGAGCCATACCCAGACTGTAGAATAGAGGCCAACCAGAGAATTTAGGGTGCAGTCCAAAGTCAGTGGACCATCCCAATTAGGCTATAGGCTATAATCCAAGGGACTCCATATTAGATGTAGGTCTAGTAATAACCAGTTGAAACTAACTGAATTGGTACCAATGCAGCTTGAGTTCCGAGAGAAGGTAGGCGAAGGGAATGCGGAGACCAATAAAGCTGAGCCACTAACCCTATTTTGAGCCTTTTCATATTAACATAAATAACATCTTATATAGGGACCATTCAGATCCTACCTTCATCAGTATAGGAATCTCTGTTGAGAGCATACAATAGTGTGTATTGGATTTTCCTCCAAGGAAATGACCTAGATTGGACCATCTGCATGGGGAGTAAGGAGGAAGATAAAGGTCCTTGATTGGAAGCAGTAGTAGGTGCATGTCCCAGAGGTCGTTGAGGGGTGTTGGACTTAACAAGAGGGCCCAACATGGAAGGGGGAGTGGGGCTAAGAAGGGAGGAAGCTGTTGCAAATCTATATTTTCATGGCTCGTGTTTTGATGATTGACAAACACTACTTCTCTTGGACTACTTGTTACTTCTAACTTTTCAGGAATCAAAGATCGGACAATCAAGAGGAAGCCAGTTCAAGTTTGCGTAGGTTTAGGGTTAAGTCAGTCTGTAATTTTATTTTCACCTTTTGAAGTCTACTTGTAATGGTCAAAGAGAGACTGATGCTAAGTAACCCTTCACACACACACTTGAGAGGCTTAGAATTTCTGTTTTTGCCCACATCGGCCCGGCCGATATTTATATCGTCCGGGACGATCAGCCTAAAACAGAAAGTCTAAGTAAGGATTCTTAATTAAGGCAGCCGACATTAACATATCGGCCTGGATGAATACGTGTATCGGCCAGGACGATAAGCTCAAAATAGAAAGAAGTAGCCGCCATAGACAATTAAGGTATACTATATTTTTAATTATCGGCCAGGACGATCCCCATTCGGCCTGGACGAAATTACCAAATTATGCCTTAATTGATCAGAGAATCAAGGGAGTAATAAGAATGATTGATACGATCATATCGTCCTGGAAAATCGCAGGATGGCCAGGACGATACATTCAAAATCCTTGAGTTGCTTCAGGACGATAAATATCGGCCAGGTCATAAACAGAGTGATGCTCAGGACGATTTGCATCTGATTTGAACTAATCGGCCAGGACGATCGTATGATCGTCCGGGATGATCAAGCCAAATTTCAATCATCCAGGACTGTTCCCAGGGCGATGCTCTGGCCGATCTTCTTTGATTTGTACTGATCGGCCAGGCCGATGTCCAGACGGACGGGACGATAAAGTCGGCTACTTGCATTAATGAGCTCCTTGAGAGCTCTTCTATTAAGAGCTCTGTCCAAACATTTTACAAGACTTTTGGCTTGCTGCCTTGACACTGAGAAGACCTTGAGGAGAGAAAAGAGAGAGAGGGAGAGAGAGAGGATCTTGTGAGGGGGAGCTTGTGAGGGGGATTCACAAGGTTGCTTCAAGGATCGCTCTGCTTGTCTTTTCGTCTGGAGTTTCTCATCCGTGGAAGGGTCGGTAGAGGAAGATTTACTTTTGGTTGTGGTTCTCTGCCAGCTTCAGGAGGAAGCAAAAGAAGGTAGGTTCTTCTGCTTGTCGGTGGCAAAAAAGGAGGTTCTTGTAAGGGCTTCTCCACCTAGCCGTGGGGGCTAAAGGAGAGTCACGTTTTATAGTGCAATACTTGAGAGGTGCTCCAAGGAGTGGATGTAGGTCGAGTCGACAGAACACTATAAAATCTTGTGTTCCTATTTTGCTTCCGCACTTTTTAAATTCCGCATTAATTTCTTGTGGTGTGATTTGGTTTGTGATTTTATTTCTTTTGTCTTAAAAGTTTTTTTTAAATACCAATTCACCCCCCCCCCCTCTTGGTTAGCTTGGGACTAAGTTCATAGGGCTTAACATCCCGAACGAACTTTCAAGTGGTATAAGACGGGATTCAAAAATTAAGTTTGAAAACTTTTTGAATTTGATCCATGGCTAACATTGGGAATCGTAACACTACGGAAGGTATTCATTACCCGACCTCCCCTGTTCGATAACCTACCTTTTGATTTTTGGAAAACCCGCATGTCAACGTTTTTTACAATCTACTGATTATCGCATGTGGATGCTTATTCAAGAAGGTTATTCTCCACCTTCTCGTGAAATTAATGGTATTAAAACTGAAGTTGCTTTTACTGAATGGACTTTCGATGAACGTGATTTGGCTCAATTAAATGCAAAGTGTTTGATACTGTTTTTTCTGTGCTTTGAAATCTGAGGATTACATGCGTGTTTCAACTTGCAAAACTGGTAAAGAGATTTGGGATAAATTATGCATCACCTATGAAGGTACTAATGAAGTTAAGCAATCCCGTTTGAACTTTCTCTTGCATGACTACGAACTTTTTTGTATGAAACCTCATGAATCGATTTCTGACATGTACACTAGGTTTACTCAGATTGTTACTTCATTGCATGCACTAGGAAAAGAGCTTTCAAATTATGAAAAAGTTAACAAGATTTTGAGATGCTTGCCTTCGTCTTATGATGCAAAAATTACTGCCATTACTGAATCCAAAGATTTGAACACCTATTCTATTGATAACTTACTTGGCTCACTCATTGCTTACGAGCAAGGGGTGAATCAAAGAAATCTTAGTTAGAACGAGTGAAAGCCAAGCACACCATTGGATAGAAGCTGGCAAAGATCATCCCAAGCAACATAGTGCAACCCCCTTCTATCCAAACTCTTCTACCACATGAATCATCTTCTCATTTTTTGTAATAGTTAGTAGGATACCTTTGGGAACCAAGGTATGTGTCATGAGGTATTTCAGAATGGTTAGAAAGGAAATTCGTATAGCAGTGGTTCTACCCATCATTGTCAAGTGTATTTTACCCTAGATATTAATTTTTTCATTGGCGGCTCGTAGAACTTTTGAGAAATCTGAGGCCACAAGCTTTCATATAGTAAGAGGAAGCTTGAGATACTCCAAGGACATGATAATTCTAAATACCAGCCTCTAGCTAGTCAACTTTTCTTTCAATTGGGACATGCATTACTGAATAAGGCAACTGACTTCTCACAATTAATTCTCTATTCGGTCCAGATGTAATATGTATATAATATAGCCTTAACATAATCCTTATTTGCTTTGCTAGCCTTAGCAAAGATCAGAATATCATCGGTGTATAGGAGGTGTGAGATATGTGGATTGAGCTAGTGACTTGTACTCCCAATTGATCCCCCATTTGCTGGAATACCATAGAAAGAAACTGTAAGCATAAAATGAATAGGTAGGGAGATAGTGTACACCCTTGCTAAAGTCCACTTTTTTCCTCAATCCACTCCCGTCAATAAGGACTGTGAATCTATGGAAGGACACAAACTAAATCACCAATTGGATAAAGCAATTAGAAAAATCCATCATTTACATCACTTGATGCAGGGTATTCCAAACCATACAATCATACTCTAGCTTCAAGTCGACCTTCATTGTCATCAAACCAGCATTCAAAGTTGAGTGCTAAATTTACAAATCAATTATTGGGCAAGTAGCCCATGGCTTGAGATAGAACTCCTAGGAAAAAAAGTACCTTGCTCATCACAGATCACGTCTGCAACCACCTATATAAGCTTGTTTATGAGCTCTTTGGCTCCCACCTTATACAGTGACTGGCATAAGCTGATCGGACGAAACATAGATGGTGAATTAGCACTGTCAACCTTTGAGATCAAAATGGCCATAATATCTTTTCAGCATTAAGGCATAGAGTTATTATGAAAAAAAGTTTATAATAGCTCTTGTAATATCACGATTATTGATTTTCCAATAAAATTTTAAAAAAGAAGTAGTAATTCTATCAATACATGGGGCTCAATTATTACCTAAGCTGAACACTGCCTTCTAGACTTAAACATCAGATACTTCCTCATTAGGGCCTCCCACCACCATTCTGGAATCTTGATGAAGCCTTGAACCTGAGCTAGTTATTGAGGGAGGCAAATCTATCTCTCCAGTTCTATTAAAAAAATTACCAAAACTCTTCATGAATATATGTTGGCTCAGCAACCTCCCAATTACGATCCTTAATTTCCATGACAATGTTCCTGCAGTGCCTTATATAAGTGATAAAGTGAAAGAAGTTAGTATTTGCATCCCCCACATCAACCCATCAAACCTTCGCCCGCTATTTCCACCACATACATATACGAGAAAAGGTAGAATTGAGTTTAGCTAACTTGGACCAGAGCTCTTATTCTTGCTTAGCATTTAGACACTCAAACAAATAACTAATTATTTGGAGCTCCTATATACAACTTTCCAATGAAGATTTAAGATCTCCCAGGTTTTAAGGCAGTTTTGGCTCCAATGTAATGAGGCTTTATATGTTCTGCTACATTTATGGTTCACCACCTCAGTAGGTAGCCCAAAGTCCTTCCTATTCTAATACTTCCAAACAACTCTCCTTGAGGAAGGATAAGTTATCTGAATATCTTCAAATCGTAGCCATCGAGAAGCTGACTCCTTATTTTAAGGGTTAAATCTTAGCAAAAATGGATAATGATCTGAAGCTATGCGGCCAAGGTGAGCCACCAAAGCAAACTTCACCATGTTAAGCCCAACAGAGTTCAATATAAATCTATCCCAGATCTTACTATTCCCATCCTTGTTATTCGACCATATAAACTTTTGCTGAGTGAAACCCAAATCATATAGTTCATTCCTGGAGAGAAACTTCTGTATTTCCCACGCCCCATTCGAGTAAACAAAGTGCTTGCCCCTCTTCTTCTCTTCTTCGGATAGGCAACAATTGAAATCCCCTCCCATAAGGACAAGTAGGTCAGCTTTTAGATTAGCTTTAATGGCTTTCCACAAATTATGATGGACATGTTAATCTTTATTTGCATAGACAAGAGCTATAATTCTCTTCTCAAGACGTGGGAAAGTGATTCTACTGATTAGTCCCTAAACTAAAGCATTGATCAAAGTAAATTGAATAAACTCATGCTTCCAATGTGCAACCAGCCCACCATATTTACCCCTAGCCAGGAAATGAAAAAACTCCCATCCACTACCAATCAATTTGTCCATATAAGGCAAGATAATTTCCTCAGAGTTGGTTTCAATAAGCCCAACAAACTAAACCTCATTGACTCCGACAAGGTATCACATGTAATTACTCATATTTTTCATATGTGTACCCCTGTAATTCAAAAATATGATGGAATTCATAGTTCAACAGAAGTGGAGGCATCCACGCACCAGCTTCCTTATCACAGTCATTTCTTCTTTACCTTGGGTGCTACTTAGTTGGCCCCGATTGAATTTTCTCTATCTCTAAATGGGTCTAGGAGATGTGACTCCTACCCTCCTTTTTAATTGGATTAACTCCAATGTTGAAAAGGAGAGGCTACAGAATGCTCATATGGATCTCCTTAATGGACTACATGAAATTATCTTGTGGTCTGTCAGATGGTGCTCGGGGACAAGATGCAGGTCAACCTTCATTTGAGGTATCAGAGACTATTGCATGTTAGCAGCAACATCTTATTTTAATTAGGGATGATTGGGCCTTCGATGTCTTGGGGGGAGTTGTATCCATGGTCCAAGTTGATCTTCCTCCACTAGCTGGGTGGCATTCCCTTATGCTGGTACATCAATAAGATTTTTTAGAGATTCAGTTGAGTGTTGTCATTCATTAGACATTTTTTCACATTCTAATCGACTGCATGTTAAGGTTGTGTTAGTTGAAGAAGCTTGTTCAACTTGCTGGCCAATTTACAACTTGGGGGGGGGGGGGGGCACATTCTCTTACCTTTCATTGGGTTTGGTTTGTTTCGAAGGCTGTATAGCACCCCCACCATTAAAATTCATCATTCTTGTTGGGCACCTCTCCTTTCAATGTCCCACCATTCCACAAGAAATAACATAGAGTTCCCAGCCCTTCATACTCTACTTTTTGATAAAACTTACCTCTTAAAGCTTTATGGTAAGGTCTAATCTCGTACACACACCCCGCAAATTCATGTCTCCCCCAGCTACATGTATGGGCATCAATCCATTGGAGCATGATAATCACAGAGGCAATCTAAGTTAAATTCCTAATATCTTTATTTTGCATCAACAAAAAGGAGAGTATGATTAAAATCAATGATGATAGTCCTTCTAAAGAGCTAGGGAAGAATGTTGGCGTCCATTTACCCAACCCAATGATGTTGCTCTTAATAAAACATGGCCCTCCACACATTACCATATCTTTGGCCTCCACCGAAGAAAATGAACAAGCAAATTAGTCCAGACCGATAGTGGAGAGATGGAACTCCCCAAACCATCCACATTACCGTTGAACCTCATATTTCAACAAGAAAAAAGGAAGTATTTACCTATGATCTTACCAATAACTATACACTCAGCATTTCATGATTATCCTTCATAGAGTCCAAGTGCAGTTCCACTAAAATCCCATCCTTCGAGATGGAGGCAAAGTCCTCAATAACTTGAATGATTATATTCTCCGATCTCTTCAAGACATTGTTCAATCTATTTAGGGGAGTAATCATCTCGGCCAATTTCCCATTCCATTCGCCAAAGACCTTTAAGAAATATACCTTAGAGGCAATTGGTCGAGCACCTAAGGTGCTGCTCACTAAAAAAAGTAGTCCACACAAGTCATGGCTCCTATATATCACGCCTATAGTCAAGATGGAACTATCACCAGTCTTTATAGAAGATCCACACACATCCATACCTACCATAGGGGAATCTAAGCTTATCCTCACAATTTTGTCTATACATATATCCATGGGATTGTTAATTGAGATCGTGGTCGGGGTCACTTTGCCCAATCCCCTTATAATGCTTTCCATATCATAGTCATTTATTCATACCTTTAATATCCATTTATGTTTCCCCCTAGCAAATGTTGGGTTATCTATCAGCCTTACCCCATGCTTTAAGCTTCAAGCATCTCAAATTAGAGGAGGCAAGTTTGAGCCCTTTTGTCTATTAGCTTTGGACAATCCAAAAACTCCCTTATTCGATTGTTGCACTAGCTTAACATTAGAATGGGGGGAATGCTCAACACCAGCATTATCTATAACTCCATCATTTGCAACCTTACTACCTTAATGGACCTTTCCCATTTATTACTTGTGTTAAGGGTCCTGATCCCCAACCTTTCGACCACCTCCAGAGCGTACACTTGAATTCCTCCTTTTCAGGTCACCTCTACCGATCACTCTATCACCTCTTCCCCCACCAGAGTAGGGTGGAAACCTTCGGTCTCCCCACCATTCCCAGACCTTCTCTCCCAAGGAACACTCTAGTGAGAGAAACTAATGGTGAGAGATGAAAGAGTTTTAAAATTTTTGGATTCCTTAAAAAATATGCATTTTGCATTAATCAAAAGAGAATTTAAAAAGGAGGACAGTAAAAGGCCTTAAGAATAAACATGTAATACCCTATCCACCTCATGGATATAAAAAAAATCCCGAGGAATAGTATGCATATCCCTATCCACAAAATCCAAAATAAAAGTACAAGAAATCACCTTTTCACTGCAAAAGTGGGCAGCAACATTATGATCTCGCGGTATATATTGGAATAACATCTTGTGGAACATTTGGACCCAATTGAGATCTTCACCACGTTGTGGCTAGGCAGCCCATTTAATCTTTTTAACATACTCTTAGATAAAGTTTATGACACTGAGGTTATCCCCCTCAATGATAAGTCTAGCATAATCAAATATTCAATCCTGAAGAGTCATATTAATCCAGAGAATAGCTTGGAGCTCCACTTACGTACTATCCTAGTGTTTAACCCCCCAGCAAAACACCCTCATCGGGATGCCTTTATTATTGCAAATGACTAGACCCAATCCCCCATATTTATAGTGCAGTAGTTCACCATTAACATGCACCTTGAGCCAATGAAGAGGGGGGCACCATGATCGTGTCTAAAATAGCCCATAAGGCTGAGTGGTGTCCTATCGCCCCAAAAAGAAAATGGTGCCGCGATGATAAACGACTCCAAAATTTCCAGTCGCATGGAGGTTTGGGTTCCATGGGGGCAGCCATACTTCTTGGCATTCCAGCTCCGCCAGCACTGGTAGACTACATAAAGTAGTATTAGGCTGTCTATTCTGCATACATTTGGTTGAGAATAACCTTCACCCTCCGTAGCCATATTGGCATCTCTCCATAGGATGTCACCTGATGTAGTAGCTCTATCACCACATCCCTTAAGAACTGCCCCTTCCAATTTGGCCACCATAAAGCTTCCACCACTTGCATGCTTAGATAGCCTCTCCTTGCTCACACCATCTCTCTCCATAGCTGAGCTAACCCAACATCAGACATACCCTTGGACTTACCCGAGCACCACTTAGCCGGCGACCAGAGCTCACCACCCTTCTTCCCACTGCTAGTACCACCACTTGAATGCCACCTTTTCAACATCACCTCCACAAGTTGCACCATCCCCACCACTCTTATCTGCGCAGGGAGGTGATCGGTCACCTCCCACCATCCTCAGAGCTTCTCACTCTAGAAAGCACTCTAGAGAGAGAACAATGAAAGGGAAAATGAAGAAGTTCCCTCAAAGTTTTGAGTTCCATGAAGTGTGTATTTACATTAATAAAAATGTAAAGGAAAAATTACATCCAAAATGTAACAATGGCTATATCCTGTCACTATCATCCTTAACATAGACAAAAAGGTCAAGGGAATTCCACTATTGTGTACATCAAGCCCAAAAAAATTGCGGAAAAGAGCAAAATAAAAACCAAAATTTATTGGTTTATTAATATCACGAGGTATATGCTGAAAAACAACTTGTTTAAAGTCCAAAAGAAAAGTGATATTCGATCCCTCCAAACAAAAATCAGTCTTCTTGCTATAATTGAATAAGTTTTGTATTCATTTGATTCTACAAAGGAAATCTCCCTTTATAATAACACAGTCCTTCTGAAACATCCATTCTTGCATGATATCAAAGACCATAGATGCCGCTAAGATCTCATTCTGGGTACAATCCCAAAGCTTAATATATTTTCCCATCACAAAAATGAGTTTCCCATCATGGTCCAAGGAAACAAGGACTAATCTGCCAATTTTTTAAGTTTGAACTAAAGTGTCGAAGTTGAACGTGAGCGAACCTGGTGGGGGGGGGGGGGGCCCCATGGGGGGGGGGGGGGGACACCATAGTTTGTTAGTGGGCAACCCAAAAAGTTGATTTTTTCCCCATTTCTCCAGAATTGGCAAGCAAAAAGGCTTCAGGAGGGAGGCGAGGTTAGTATCATCCATGGCCAAAGGAGAGCAATGAGCTCTTCCATGCTTAAAATTATTCTGGTCTCTCCAGCATTGATATACTGTATAGAATAAATTTTTTTCCTAAGCTTGGGTTGTCAACTGCAAGCTTCTCTAGCTCATCAAGCAAATCCCCAAAGGATTTAGGTGATAATAGCATAAAACACCATTTACAAAGGATGACTAGAACTTGCTTAAAATTGCTACAATGGAATGCACTGTGCTCCATCTGATCATTGAGGAAGCCCCATGGACACGATGTTAGTTGGGATAGCACCCTATAACAATAACAACCAAAAGAAGTTCTCCCTTGGGTGCATTTATAATCCATACATCGAATGAAATTTATAGAACCCCATGAGAATTATGGATTTATAGGCCAGAGCTGTGATTGTGATACCAGAGGGGGAATGAAGGAGTTTGGGAGTATCAGTCCCACCACCAATATTTATAGAGATGGCCAAGATACACTATGCCAAAATATCCTCAAAGCTACTAGTCAAAGATTCCTAATCCTATTAGCGATTACTATCAAGATAGTTATACACCCTAAAGTTTTTGATAGGGCCTACATTCATGAATAAAGCCATGAAGCTAGCCTTCTATCTAGGATACAAAAATCCTGGAGAGTGTCCACCAGCAATCCATCCCCTATCCACCATCTGAGAATCAGCTGTCGAGCATTCTCCCTAAACTATAGGATCTTCCATATTATCAACACATTCCTAGCATTGGTTCTTTTCCATAGGTCCCCTCTCCCCAAACTTCTTAGTCAAAAATTTATGTAACAGTAGATTGGGAAGGAGCACAAAATCCCAAGCAAACATGGCCCATAGTGGACCTTACCAATCTAAAGCAGAATGGAACTCGAGACCACTATCCAACATAGGTCAGCATAACTCCTTTCAGGCCACATAATAAAGGCTTTCACTGTTGGCATCCTTATGCCATAGAAACTATCTTCCCACCTTTTCAACCGAATTGATAAAGACCCTAAGAACCAGGGTGTTTGTCTTGAGGTATATGGGGACCAATAACATAGAGGTCCTAATAAGGGTGGCTTTTTCAACCAATTACAAGTGCCTCTTGCCCCATAGATTCACCTTTTTTAACACTTTATTAAGGATCAATAAGAAGTTAGTTGCAACCAGCTTGTGAAAAACTAAAGGTATTCTAGGGTACTCTAGGGTATTAACCATTTTGAACCCCAAAGCATTTTCATTCCTTCATTTTTTTCCATGGGGAGAAAAGTTTATTGAAAAGGATTATAAATTTATCACAATTGACTTTTTAGCCCATACAATGATAATAATCCCTCAAAGTTTCTGAGATACAGAAAGCGTTGGCTCTGTTGGCCTCAGTAAAGATTAGGGTATCATATGCATATATCAGATGCGATAACCTCTTCATATTATCAAAAATCTGAATGCCTAGGTGGAAACTCCATTGCTTGAATGCCTTAGACAGTATTTTGAACATGAAATAAATTAGTATTGGGAGAGTGGGCAGCCCAGTCTAAGTCCATTGTGAGCCAAAATCTAGTTGGACCAATTGCTATTCAAAAGAAACATAAACTTGGGCTTAGAGATGCAATGAATTTCCCAGCTAATAAACACCTCTGACAACCTCATAATTTTCAATACATATTAAATTATTTTGCATGCCATGTAGTCATATGTATACACCATGTCCACCTTCAATGCCATCATGCCCTCCTTCATGGTGAAATACTGAAACTTGCACATGACCACCTGGGCTTAGATGAAAGTTCGATAGGGTTATTAAGCCATTATGTACTAGTTCCTAGGCTAACCAAGAGGGGGTGAATTGGTAATTAAAAATTTCTTTTAGTAAAATCATAAACACAACTAAAACAAGATTCACCATAGGAGAAATGAAGTGCTAAAATTAAATGCAAAAAGAAAGAAAGAAAGAACACACAAAATTTATAGTGTTTCTTTCTAACCTGACCTATGTCCACTCCATGGAGGCACAATCCAAGTATTGCACAAAAACCTTTAATGTCTTTCCTTTAGCCCGGTGCGGTACAGTAGCTACGTCCTTTGACACCAAAGAGATCTTCTTCTTCCCAAAACTTCTCCCAAGATAAACCTTGAATCTGATGGTACTAAGGTGCGCGCTCGCCAGAGCAATCGTGTGAAATCCCCCTCTACACTCCCTTGAAACCCCCTCCAAGGAACTTCTCCCACTCTCAAACTCCACCCTTTCCTCTCTCCTTTAAAGTTCTCTCTTAAAGTTTCCTCCAAAAGAATGAAGCTTCAATGGCTACCAAAGACACTAACTTATATAAGCAAGAAGTCTTAAATAGAAGTGCTCCAAATTTTCTCTTAATTAATAAACCGACATTATCACCTAGGATGATAATGAAGTTGTCCTATATGATTAGTTCAAATCATTGAGCATCATCCGGAACATCATCCTAATTGCATGTCTGGAAGATGAAAATGTAAACTGATCGTCCGGGATGATCTCATGATCGTTTAGGATGATCTCACGATCGTCCGCCTGATTAGTACAAAAAAGGCACATATCATCTAGAGCATCACCTTGGATGGAGCCAAGCTGATTATGAATCATCCAGGAAGAACTAAGGTTTATAAATGGATCATCTCGGATGATCCTATAATCGTCCAAGCTGATATGATCGAGCAATCATACCTTAATTGTTTTCTTTAATTAACATATTAATTTAGGCTTAATTAAACTACATCATCTAGGTTGATGTCCTGGACAATGTCCAAAAATAACACATGTAGTTGATTCTTTCTTATCTGAGCCTATCATCCTAGACGATGATAATATTATCTAGGTCGATTCACTTAAATGCAGTTGCCTTAACCAGAATGCCCTAATTAGGGTTTTACTTTTGACTGATAGTCATGAATAATTTTTAGATCATCCCGGATGATGTGATCAAAATAGAAAAAACATTATAAGATAGATAAAATTTTTCTCAAGTGTGTGTGTGCAGGGTTACTAAATAAGCATACACCCTTTTAGGACTTCACTCTATAAATCAAAAAATACACCATTGAATATTACAAATAAAACTTTTTCTACCAAATCTTGAGCCTTGAATGGTGTATTGTAATCCTGAAAAGTTAGTATACACAAACAAAAATATATTACAAATATAGGTAAACAACAAAAAGTGAGCTACAATATTCATTATCATCAAAGACATAAATTCATAAGCTCGAGTTATAACAATCTCTCATTTTTCAAGATGATAAATATTACTGGTTGAATTTACAAAATTAAAAATATTTTCTCTTAATCTCCCCATCACTAGAATAAAAATTAAAAGTTAGGAGAAAATAAAACTTTTGTTGTTTTTATATATTTTTTTATAAAAAATGTTAAGAAAAAAAAGATACAAATACAACAGTACGTTCTCCCCCTTTGACTTTATCGAAAAGAGGAGGGTACAAATAATCATAATAAAAATAAAAAAATGATTAAAAAACAAAACGATCCCTGATTTTGTGAAAAATAATTAAAATATTCTTAAAATATGAAAGATACCTCTTGATTTTATTCAAAAACTTAATAAGAAAAGTATTGAAAATGCATAACCCAGAAAGGTTAGAAATTCAGAAATTGTTAATTCAAACTCAAGTTCTTTTAAAGGCTCAAAAATTTTTAATCCAATATCTAAATTAAGAAATAAATTAGAAAAAGAAACACTAATTTTTTCAAATTTCCTTTCATAAAATATATCTAATAAAAGATTAATGAAAAAATTAGTGAATCAATAATCATGATTTTTAAGCTCAAGTATCGAAAGTATTAATAGATAAAAGTGTTTTCTCAAGATTTACGAAGTACAAGAAAGATAAGCTTACTTTTTATGGGCTCATTTTATTCCTCTTGTCAGTTGTTTGGCGCACTTTACAATCTTTTAATTTTTTATACAATATGTGTATCTTTTTCAATTTTGCATCATTACACATCTTTTGATTTGGCATTATTGGCTATTTTTTCAATCAAAAGTGCTACCTTTATGAAATTTTAAAAACTAAAGCAAACTCATTCTCTTAACAAAATAAACTATTTAATTAAGAAAATTGTGAGGTGAATTTAATAACTCATAAAAGATTCCGATGCGATAGACAAAATGTAGTGTGATAAAAAAAATTCAATTTCAGAGTTCAATTTATTATATGATGAAGATTTTGAATTAAAAGTAGAATAACCTCTTTAAGAAAAGAGATAGAGACAAAATCATGAGTTTCATTCTTTTGACTATTTTTAGAGAAGACAGCAATAACTTACAAGTATTCAAGAAAAATATGAGGTAGATTTTTCATTTTTAAAAAGAATGATTTTTTTTTTAAGATTTCGTTTTCTAAAGTATATACAAAACAAAAAGGTGATATGTATGTGTTAATCAGATAGAACTTTATAAGAATATAAAGTAAATACAAATTTAAAATTTTAACGTGACAAAAAAAAGGAACGAAAAGAATAAACCTAAAGAAAATATAAAAATTAAAAAAAATAAAATGAACAAAAAAATGCATACACAAATAAATAAACACACAAACAAGGGTTTAAACTTCAAGTTGCTCCTGGTTTGATGATTCAGAAACTAGGTCTGCATAAGAGATTTTTTGCTTTTCATTATTTTCCCTTCTTACAATTTGCTTATCTTTACCCTTTTCTTTTGTATGAAGAGTTCTCAAATCAGAGAGTAGATTTTTCATATGTCCATATTTCCTATATCTAAAGTAAATAACGTCAAAAGAAATCTTAACATTCTTACTATTTTTACCTTTATTCCACTTTTTTTATGCTTATGTTTTTGTGAGCTTTCCAATTTGCTTTTTAAGTCGACGCTTTCATCACCAACTAAGCCACTTTTCTCTATGTTTTCACCATTTAGCATAATGGTTTCACCTGCATCCAGAAGTCTTTGGCCCAAACATTGCTCATAGGGAATGAGTGAGCCAATCAAATTATCAAATGAATATTCATTTAAATTTTTTTATTCACAAATAGCATCAACTTTCACATCAAATTTATCAAGTAGTCAACATAGAATTTTATTAACATTTTCAAAGTTTGAAAATTCTTTAGCTAAAGAAAGTAATGGTGTCATAATTTGAATAAACCTAGTATACATGTCTAAGATCATCTTATATGGTTTCATGCAAAATAGTTCATAATCATGCATTAAAGTATTCAATATGGATTGTTTGATTTCAGTAGTGCCTTCTTATATAGTGTGTAATTTATCCCAATTTGTTTTTTCAGTAGTGCACATGGATACAAACATACAATCTTTAGAATTTAAAGCACATAAAAAACGACTTAACAATTTAGCACTCAATTGAGTATTGATTTGTTCTTCCCTACACCATTAATTAAAAGGAATATTCATTTTAATTCTATTTATAACACATGATGATAAAGAATAACTAGTTAAAATCATTTTCCATATTCAGTAATCAATTAATTACAAGAAAGTAGACATGCAAATTTTATAAAAATCAAAGTATTATTGTCAAATAAAGGTGGTCAGGTGATTGAATAGCCTTATGTAATATTACGATTACAAAAATTAGCTATTGATCAAAATTCAAAAAGTTTTTAAACTTATTTTTAAGAATACCACTCTTATACTATTTGAAAGTTTGATATGGATGTTAAGCCCTTATGAAATAGTCCATAGGCTAACCAAGAGGGGGGGGGGGGTGAATTGGTAATTAAAAATTTCTTTAAGAAAAATCACACACACAGTCAAAATAAGATTAACCAAAAGAGAAACTAAGTGCAGAAATTAAATGCAGAAAAATAATAAGAAAGAGCACACTAGATTTATAATGGTTTGGTCCAACCTGACCTATATCCACTCCTCGGAGGCATCCTCCGAGTATTACGCTAAACCTTTAGTGTCTCTCCTTTAGCCCCCATAGCTAGGCGGAATAGCCCTTATAAAATCACTTCCAGTTTCCCCGGTGCAGTGGAGAAGCTATGTCCTTTGACACCAAAGAGATCTTCTTCTTCCCAAAATGTCCCTGAAGATGAACCTTGAATCCGATGGAACTAAGGTGCGAGCTTATCGGAGCAACCATGTGAAACCCCCCTCTACACTCCCTTGAAACTATTTCCAAGGATCTTCTCCCTCAATCAAACTCCACTTTTTCATTTCTCCCTTTCAAGTTCTCTTCTAAAGTTTCCCCCAGAAGAATGAACCTTCAATAGCTGTCAAGGATACGAACTTATACAAATAAGAGGTCCTAAATAGAAGAGCTCCAAATTTGCTCTTAATTGCAACAAATTGACATTATTTTCCATGATGATATTCATACCGTCCTGTACGATTAGTTCAAATCATTGAGCATCATCCAGAAAATCGCCCAGATTACATGTCTGGACAATAAAAAAATGTAAATTGATCATCCGACCGATTAGTATAAAAAATACACATATCATCCAGAGCATCACCCTGGATGGAGCTAGGCTGATTATGAATCATCTAAGCAGAACGAATGTTTATAAATGGATCATCCTTTATGATCCTACGATTTTCTAGGCCGATATGATCAAGCAATCAAACCTTAATTGCTTTCTTTAATTACTAAAAAAATTTAGGAATAATCACACTGCATCGTCCAGGATGATGTCCTAGACGATGTCAAAAAATAACACATGCCTAAATAGATCTGGTAGTTAATTCTTTCTGATTTCAACTTATCATCCATGACAATGATAATATCATCCAGGTCAATTTGCTTAAATGCAGCTGCCTTAACCAGGATGCCTAATCAGGGTTTTTATTTTTGACTAATCATCCAGGATGATTTGATCAAAATAGAAAATGCTAACAAACAGATAGAATTTTTTCCAAGTGTGTGTGTGTAATGTTACTAAGAAAGCATACACCCTGATAGGACATTACTCAATAAATAAAAAAAAATACACCAATGAATATTACAAATAAAACTTTTTCTACCAAATCTTGAGCCTTGAATGGTGTATTGTAATCCTGAAAATTTAGTATACACCTAAATAAAAATATATTACAAATCTAGGTAGATAACTGAGAGTGAACCATAATATTTATTATCATAAAAAACATAAACTCACAAGCTCGGGTTACAACACTAGAGGTAGTGGCTAGAAATAGATCTACAAGACACAAATGCCCCTTGCTCTTCACCCACAATTGTCTTAATGACTAGCTTTAGTCTATTCACCAAGATGTTGGCCACCCCCATAAAAGATTGAAAGAGGCTAATTGGCTAGAACTTAGAAGGTGTATTGGCATTCTCCAATTTTGTGATAAGGATCACCAAAGTATCTTTCCATCACTTGCAGATATAATTAGTCTAGGAAAAATCCTTAATTTTATAGCAAGCATCCCTTTTTATGATTTCTTAATTATATTTTTAAGAAGGAAGAAGTAATATCATCGATGCCCTTAGCTTGATTGATCCCCAAAGAAAAGGCGGCCTCCCAGATTTCTATGTCGATAATCTCCACAATAATATTAACCCTCACCTAAGCCGGGATGCTGACAGCTTCCTAGATGGATGGCCAATGCGTTAGTGAAATGCTCCTAGCTCTCAATTTATACATAAACACTACAAGAAAATCACTCATTTTCAGCAAAAATAGAGCGTTTTTTGGCGGTTTTGTAATTTAGCAGCGATTTTTCGGTGGTTAAAATGCCGCCGGTGAAAACCGCGTAGGAAAATAAATTCCGGTGGTTTTTTCCAGCGGTTTGCCGGCTGGCTTAAACCGCCGGTCAAATAAAAAAAAATCCTAAACCCCGCTCCCGCGCTGCCGGCGAGTGCCAGCGTCCCTGCGCTCCGCGGTTACCGGTGCAGCCAGTCGCTCCTGCGTCCCGGAGCCGCCCTGTCGCTCCCGCTCCATTGCAAACGGCGAGCTCCCGCGTTCCAGCGCCGCCCTGCCGCTCCCGCTCCCGCGCAACCGTGCGCTCGTGCGCTGGTCGTGAGCCGCTCGATGTCGACCATGAGATTCAAACCGCGGTCTTCCGTGAAGAATTTTAAGCAACCAACCGAATTGCTGATTATGCAAATATGTTTTTATTGTCAATATTTTTTATTTAAAGTATATTCAGATCGAAAATCAATTAATTTTTTTTTTATATTTTAAAATAAAACTAATTAATTTAAAATATAAAATAATAATTATCTAACTAACTAATTTTAAAATGAGAATTAATTAAATAGTTAATATAAGTTTTAATAATTTTTTTGTTAAATCATTTAAATAGTAAAAATTTTATTCATTTTCCCTAAATTTTTTAAAGCCGCCGAAAAAGTGAAAACGTCACCGACAATTTTGCTGGAAAATTCCGTGAAAAAAAAAAACGCCGGAAACACGCCGGAAAGTCGCCGAAAACGTGACGGCCGGAAAGCCGCCAAAAATCAGTGATTTTCCTGTAGTGAAAGTAGTCCCTTAATTCTTTCTGAATTAAATGTGGAACTGAAATAACCTTCCCATTATGCATGTAAACCTCCAAAACTCAGTTAAATCATCTCCTGGCCATCGCCACTGGATGGAAAAAGTGTGAATTAGCATCTTCCTCCTTTATCCAATGAACCTTGGCATGTTGGAACCACCAAGTAGCAATACGAGCCAAGGTAATATTGAGTTTTATTACTTTACTGTGAAATTCATTTTTTTGCTCCAAATTGAGTCCATTTATAGAGCTATCTATAGATTGGAGTTCATCAATACATTGTTCCAAGGTATCTTTCAAGTTCCCCATGTTTCGGACACGAGAATTACTCAAATTAAAAAGAGCTATCAAAATTCTAGCATATTTATGTTTTAAAACTTTAGCAGGTTGGCCAAAATCGTGCATACTCCAGTTTTTTCTAACCATCTTCCAAGTGACCGAATAGCTTATCCAAATGTTTTCTAATTGAATCTGATAATCTGTAGTGGCATGCTCTTGGAATACAAACTTAAGGAGGATCGAGCAATTACCTGAGGACAATATATTGAGATGCTTGACAGAAATAAGAGGCACCAGCTTGAGGCCCTCTACATTCATCAAAAAGTAAACAAAAAATTTTGCTCTGCCCACTATTGTTGTTCAACCAGGTGAAGCTCACTCCACTAAAACCTAGATCATGTAAGGCATTGGTCGTCATAAAATCCATCATTTCGTGGACACAACAAAGTGGGTAAACCTTTTTCACTCCTTCTTCTCCGCCTTGGTGAGGTAGAAGTTATGATCCCGTTCCACAATAAGGGGAACATCACCCAGGCATAATAGATAATGGTTACCCAAAGATTGCGCCTATTATAGTATTCCATATTAGCTTAAAACAGCACTATAATCCATTTTTGAAGGTTTGGTAGGACCAGCTACCCACCACCCCTTGATCCAAAGATGAAAGAACATTAAATTGAGTGAGCTCCCATCTCCAAAGGATTATGAATTTCAATTTAAAAAATACAAGCATCAAGAGACTAATGCCACTGCTCAGAAATCCTATCTTGGCCATGGAAAGTTTGGAAAATTGTCGATCATAATACTACGATCCCTCCATTTTAAATTAAAAAATTGACAAAATTCATTTTGAATGAGGTTAGGCTCAACCACTACATCTCCCTAAATATTTTTCACTTCCAAAATATGGTACTACATCTCCTAACAGAAACAATCGAGTGGAAAAAGTGAGTATTGGAGTCACCCTCCAAAATTCATCTTATCTTAGCCCTTTGACTCTAACAGGTACAAATGTGGGTAAGAGTTTCATTAATCTCCACAATATTGGATCATTAATCACCACAATATTGTCGCAAGTAGTTACTCATATATTTCAGTTGACCCCCTCTACAATTCCAAATTATGACTGAGGACATTAATTAATAAAAGAGGAGGCATCCCCACTGGTAGCAGTTTCCTCATCCTCCTTTCTTTGTTTTTATGGGAGTTACTCAATGCTTTAGTGAAATGCTACAAGCTCTCTATTTATGCATAAAGAAGTCGCAAAATTCTTCCTGAATTAAGCGTGGATTAGAAATAGCCTTCCCATTATGTGTGCAAACCTCCAAAACTCTGTTAGACCACCTCCTAGCCATTGCCACTGAATGGAAAAAGTGTGAATTAGCATCCCCCTCCTTGATACAATGAACCTTAGCATGTTGGAACCACCAAGTAGTGATACCATCCAAGGTAATATTGAGTTTTTATACTTTCCAGTAAAGTTCTTTTTTCTGCTCCAAATTGAGTCCATTTATAGAGTTATATATAAATTGGAGTTCATAAATACATTGTTCCAAGGTATCTTTGAAGTTCCCTATATTCTGGACTTGAGATTTACACAAATTAAATAGAGCTCTCAATGTCCTAGAATATTTATGGTTTAAAAACTTTAGCAAGTTGGCCAAAATCATGCTTACTCCAGTTTTTTCAAACCATCTTCCAAGTGACCAGATAGCTCATCCAAATGTCTTCAAACAGAATCCGCCAATCTATAGTGGCATGCTCTTGGAATCCATACTTAAGGAGGATAAAGCAACGACCTAAGGCCAATATGTTGAGATGCTTGACAGAAGCAAGTGATGCTAGCTTGAGGCCCTCTGAATTCATCAAAAGGTAAGCAAGACGCACCCAAATTTTGTTCTGCCCACTATTGGTGTCCAACTAGGTGAAGCTCGCTCCACTGAAACCTAGATCATCTAAGTCATTGGTCATCATAAAATCCATCATTTCCTGGACCCCTACCAAGTGGGTAAAGCTTTTGCCCTCCATCTTCTCTGCCTGGGAGAGGTAGCAGTTAAAATCCCCTCACATAATAAGGGGAACATCAGCCCAAGCATAAGAGCTAATGGTACCCCAAAGATTACGCCTACTATAGTATTTCATATTGGCTTAAACCCAGCCCTCAAGAAATCTATCTTAAACACTCTCTCACACTCTCTATTTCACTTGCCCTTATAAAATCATGAAGAAAAACTTTTTTCATGTCAGTTTTAAAGGACCTTTAATGCCAAAGACACGAAAAACCATCTAGAAAACTAAAATTTTCCATTTTGAGCGCATACGATCGTACAGTACAATCTTATGTTTGTACGTACAAAAAATTCAAAAAATGTTGTGTACGAACCTTATGTCAATATGTACGAAAAGCTTTCATACCTGATGATCATCTAATATAATCCAAGTTCGTATTGTATGAATAGTTAGAAAATTTTTCATCTTCATCTAGACGAAGAGTTGTACTTTGAATGGCGTACATACAATGATGACATCGTACAGTATGATCAATTTAAAAAAATTTCATGTTCATCAGGACAAAAAGGGACCCATCCAACTCATACTCTGGATGGCATACGTACGATGATGGCATCGTATAGTATGATCCATTCAGAAAAACTTTGTATTCATTGGGACAAAGATGTACCAACACTTATTAAAAGTCTTATTGTATCTACTATTATATCTATTGCTTATAACAGTCAATTCAGAGTGACTGATCATCCAATTATTTACATATATAAGTTTAAACTTCATCCAAGAGAAAGAATTTTCTTGTGGCATGTGTATCATGAGATAATCCAAACTAATCACTGGTAAATAACTGTAGCCTATAAGAGGATTTGAATTGTCCATTTGGATGTAGCGAAACTAAAGGCTTGGATCAAGTCATTGGGAAATGTATATAGTTGTTGTAGATACTTGATAATCATCAACTTTGGGGCATTTCAACACCAATATTTAGAAGTTAGATTGAATTATATTAAAGTTTATCCACAAGCTCATTGAGGAGTTGATGTTTGAGATGAAAGGGGTCATTATTGAAAGTGATAATAGAAGTATTATCAAGTATATGCAGATTTTTAGAATACATGAAGAATGCAAGTCTCAACCTCAGCTTAGCAATCAATTCAGTTGGATGAAGATCTTTTATTTGATTCTTTTTGTGCTTTTTTTCAAAAGATTTAATAAGGCTACCCACTTTTATGCTCGAAGGGCCATTGAGGGCCAATTCATTTGGCATGATGTTCATAGTTTTAATTCTTATATCCCTAAAAAAAAATTTAATACTCTTAAGGAGGATTGTAGTTTCTTTCCTAGATTTACCTAGTGGTTGTTTTAGACAAATTTTTGCTTTCTTAGTTTGCTTTGTAATAGTTTGATTTAATTTAAGGAAATGAAATATTTTCTAGGAACCTAAAAAATTTGGGATGCTCTTTCATTTCTCACATTTTGTTTCTCTCACTAGAGTGTTCCTTAAGAGAAAAGGTCTGGGTATGGCAGGCGGGACTGAAGCTCTCCTACCTTCTTAGTCGGGGGTGAAGGTGATGGAGCTAGGACATGTGGTGTTTCTGACCGGAGGTGATCTTTAAGTGGCTTGGGTAGTGTCAAGAAGCTTGTGGAAAAGTCCCCAAGAAAGGTGATTTTGGCCAAGGCTAAGTTGAAGTTATTGATGGGAAGTAAGAAGGAGAGCATCGGCTCTAATGCCCATTCTAGAGATGATAAGCCCAGTGGGGGTAGTCCCATGTAGGGACTTTGTTGAGTAAGTGGAACCTCCTAACGAGCAGGGCATCTAGTATTAAGCAAGAGGACATTTCTCCACCGATCACTAATTCTCACAAGGGGAAGACTGGCATTAAGATGAGCTACAACCTAACATTTTTGGAGGTGGCATCCTTCATGAAGGTGGAGGAGGGCAAGTTAGATCATGCCCTATTAGCCCCACTCAACAGATTGAATGCTAAGGACATTGGTGCTTCTCTGGTTGGTAACCCAATGGACATCTATAATGATTGGAGTAGCTTGAATGTAACCTAGACACGTTGGCAAGCAGGGCCAAAGTAAGCTTATAGCCAGAACCAGGGCATGCTGGCAGGTAGGGAAATGACATGGTGGTAGCATGAGCTAGGGCATCCTACCAAATAGGGCCATGGCGTGTTGGAAGCTAGAACCTTATAATGCTAGTAAGCAAGACTTGGGCAACTTGGCTCGAAGTGTCTAATTACTGGTAGGTATTCTAAGCACACTAGCAAAGAGAGCCTTGAAAACCTCATAGGCATAGCTTGGGCATGCTCAAATTCAATGCCTAGGCAAGATGCCTGGTCCTGAACATGGTGGCAAGCAGGGTCTACGGATGCTAGTAGGCATGGCCTAGGCATGTTGAAAGCCTGGGCCTGGGCGTGCTGGTAGCTAGGTCTTGGGGACACTAGCAGGTAGGGCTTGAACATGCTTTTTGGCAGAGGGCATGGGCGATATGGCTTGTAGTGCTTAAATAGCTGGAATGCAAGGCTTGGGAAAGAAAGGCTTAAACATAGTGGAAGCTAGGGATTGACACTCTAGCAAGCAAGGCCTTATCATTTTGGAAAGCAGGGACTCATCATATTGGCAAGTAGTGAGAAGGCAAACTATTTGCTTATACATAAGGGCTAAGAACATGCTGGCTTTAACACATAATTATGATATGCAACTTGGACAATCTAATTATTCTTCCATAACCAACAATCGAAGGCATAAGAAACATGTTGCTTCATTTATTCATGAATACATTTTATCATGTGTGCATTAAGATGCATATGACATCTAATATGTAGAAATGTATTATTCTGAGAACTAGGCACAACCCTTTAAAGGCAAGTGTTAAATCTCCCGTATGGTGTTGATAAGAAATGAATGTTTTAGGTTAAAACAATAAACCTTTTTGTTCTCTTGTTAAGAATTATAGTAAAATAGAAATGTCTTGCAAGTTCACTAATATAAAATTGACTTGGCATCATGTTTGGGCTGCCCTTTAATAGTTAGGCAGAGCTTATTTCGTCTAGAATGCTCTGGTAGTTCAAAAATGGCCAAAAAGCTTAAATATTTTTTGTAACCAAAAGTACATTAAAGGGATTGGCACAAACTTATTAGTCTAAATTTATCGATGATTGCCTTCCACCTTAGGAATTAAGATCACAAGGGTATCCTTCCAGCACTTCGACATCAAGTTATTCTAAATAAAGTCCATGTCTGCCAAAATAAAAACTATTTTAATAATATTCTAGTAGAACTTTAGAAAAGAAGCCATGATTCCATCAATACCTGGCACTCTGTTATTTCCCAAACTAAAGACAACATTCTGAATTTTAATTTCAGATATACATGAATCAAAAGACTGATGTCACTACTCAAAAAACCTATCCTAAGCTTGGAACTTTGGCAAATTTTCCAGCATAATACTGCAATACCTCCATTTCATATTAAAAATTTGATAGAATTCTTATTAAATGAGGCTAGGCTTAGTCACCAAATCTCCATATATATTTTTCACTTCCAAAATATGATTACTGTGTCTCCTGGTTGAAGCAGTCAAGTGGAAAAAGTGAGTATTGGGTCACCCTCCTCGGTCCATTTTATCTTAGCCCATTGTGTCCACCAGGTACAAATGCAGGCGAGAGTTGCATTAAACTATGCAATATTGGCTCGTAATTCTATCTGCTGCTCAGCATTTAAACTATTAATAGAACACTCAATTTCTTGGAGCTCAATGATTCACCTCTTAAGTGCTGCTTTAAATGTTCCTAGATCCTTCAACTTGTTCCAGCTCTAGTGAAAAAGAGCTTTTAGAGTTCGACTACATTTATGATTTACAACATTCGTTGGCTATCCAAAGTCTTCCTTACTCAAACTTTTCCACACAACCTTCTAGGAATTAGGATATGACATCCAAATGTCTTCAAATCTCAACCACCTTGATCTATCAGCATTAGAAGGAGGATTTAGTTTCAATAAAATTGGACTGTGATCAAAAGTTATATGACCAAGATGATGAACAGTAGCAAGTTGTGGCACATTCAATCCTTTAGTATTCATTAAAACCCTATCAAGCTGAACCCATATCTTACTAGTACCATCCTTGTTATTAGACTACGTATATTTAGGTCCATTAAATCTTAAGTCGTGCAGATAATTCCTGGCCATAAAATCAGTTATTTCCCTTGCTCCTTGAGAGTAGGTAAACTGCTTACAACCTTTTTTCTCCTTCTGGGAAAGGCATCAATTGAAGTCACCACCTACAATTTGATGTAAATTAACGACCAAGTTACCTTCAATAGCATTCCAAAGATTATGATGGAGATGGTAATCTTTGTTAGGATAAATAATAGTAATGTTCCATTGCTGCATATTTGGAAGTATTAGCTTCCCAATCAGCCCCTAGTACGTAACCTAAACTAATTCAAATTAAACAATCTGCCATCTCCAAAAATCTAGCAAGCCATAAGATTTCCCCACCGCTAGATGATGGACCAAATCTCTTCCACGCCCAATAAATGTATCCACATCCAACCTATCCAGCTATTTAATTTTCATTTCAACTATTCCAACAAAAGCCACCTCATTATCACCAATAAGGTGTCATAGGTAAGTACTAGTATTTTTCTTTTGAACACCCCTGTAATTACAAAAATAGATGGATGACATTAATTAATTATAGGGGAGGCATCCCCACTGCCAACACACACATCAATTTCCTCCTTCTGTTTTCTAGGATGCTAGTAAATTGGAACCAATTGATTCATTTTCTTTTCAATGTTAGCCTGAGAAAACTTTTTTCAAGGCTTACGATTCTTCACACCCGCCATGAAAAAGAGAGGTTGTTTAATCCCCAACCTTTTTTCATTCCAAGTGGGTTAAAAATTCTCCATCTTCCTCATTAAGAGTGGTTCACCAACTTGTTTCAAGTTGACTTACTTTGGAACTAATTCTGGTTTAGAAAACACGACACTTTCTTCAAGCTTAACTTATTGTCAGTTATTCCTTCTCCTTCCTAGGGGACCAATTCCACGACAAAAAGGCTTTCATCATATTCCAATTCCACATTTGTACCTTTCACTACCTCACTATCAAGCCTAATAGCACTAGCACCTTGAGGTTGCTTCAATCCATGCTCCTTATCAACTTTCTGATCCCTTTGCTCCTCAATCCTTTTAGTGGCCGCTATAATAGGCTTACTAGACTACTACATCTAAGCACTCTACTATTTCCACATGATTGAAGTAGTTGGGGGACTAGTACTTGGATCATCCACTTGCTTATGCTTTATAACAAATTCTGTAGTTGAGACCTCTTTCAGGTTAGCACCTCTTCCTGGAAAATACTCCTCCTTGTGTCCAATTCAACTATAATTAAAGCATGACAATGCTTATCCTTCATACTACACCTTTTGATAAAATCATCCTTGCATACTTTTAACCCAAACACCCGTCTGAATTTTCTTGGCTATATCCAACCTTACACAAACCCGTGAAAACTTACGTCGTCTCTAATCACCTATTTGGGAAAGAATCCATAAAGAGTATCAAATCATGGAAGCAATTCAAGAACTGTGGTGTCCACCTATCCAGTCTAACTATGTTTCCTCCAAATAACCATGACTCTCCACACATCACAATGTCTCGAGCTTCCGTTGAGCTAAAAATACATGCAAAGAATTCATATTCGATAGTTATTAGTTGCGAATCTCTTAAGTACCCTCATTGGAATTTATAAATTAAGAACAAAGAACGGTAACTTCTTGCCCAAAATTCTCCTTAAAATTACCCGGTCTAGCTTGTCCTTGTTCTTCCTGATCGAATCCTCATGAATCACCACTGTAAAGCCATTCTGCATGAATGATGCTAGGTCCTACACTTGTACAATTTTAATATGTTCAAGCCTTTCCCACACATTAAGGCCCCAATTCATTCTAGTTTTGACATCCCCTGCAACAAAAATAGTTGTCTTCTCACCAATTGTGGCATTTCCACAAACATCCCACAGCCAAGAAGTTGGTTCCCAAGAATTAGTGGATTTCATACCCCGTATATTCACTCCTACAGTAGGGAAACCATTCCTGCTTCTATCTGTAATCACCCTAAACACATCCATTTCATTGTGCTCCATAAAATTCCAATCAGATTAAGAATTGGAATGACATACCTCCATAATCTGATCTCCTTCCATAGGAGACTCGATACCCATAGCATTTGTACCAATCATGTCGTTAACCTTTGAACCTTCCACATCCATCAATGAAAATGCATTAGAGAACATCGAGTTAAGGATCATCTTCATGTAAGCCTTACATGTCAATTCATTAATAGGCATAGCTTGTGAATTCCCACTTCTATTACCTCTAGCTTTACTTCTTATGATTCCCACTTCTACTACCTCCAGCTCAAATAATCAACAGCACCATCATATTTGAGCTTTAAAATAGCCATATTCTTAGCTTTCAAATGACCCACAAGGGGGTTGCTAGGTGATTGGTCGCCAGCCTTCTTATCGCTGCTTGAACCACCACTAGAATGTTGACTGTCAAAGTCACCACCACTGCTTGACCCATTTTCTCCTCCCCTGCTAGAGCAAGGAGGCGATCTTCATCCATTTCTTTCCATTTGAAGAAACTCTCACTCTAAGAAAATGCTAGTAAGAGAAAGAATAAGAGGGAAATGAAGAACCTCCCAATGTTTTTGGGTTTCAAATGTTTTTGGATTCCTTGCAAATTACATTTGCATTTATCAAAAAGTAATGGTAAATACAAGTAAAAAAGCCAACTGTAAAGCTAAACCTTATTTCTATCTTCCCTCAATAAAGATAAAAGGGTTGAGGGGAAATTACAAATATTAACATCATATAAAAGAAAGCTATCAAGAAAAGCTAAATGGGCACAAATATTAGCTGACCAATTATTATCCTGAGGTATGGAATGAAAAAGAACGTGTTTAAATCTCATTAGGAAGGACAAATCTAGTCCTTCAAGGCTAACATGGACCTTATTCTGGTGGTCAAGCAGATTCTACAACCACCATATTTCATTTATGTAGTCTCCCTCTAGTATGATTCCTTCCAAATCTAACATCCAATCTTGTAAAACCTACCGAATGGTAAGATCAGCCATAATTTCTACTTGAGTAGCATCCCAATATTTAATCTTCTTCCTGGTCACTAGAACCAATGCTCCTTCATGATTGCATGATACAATCCCATTACATGCCATATAAGAGGGTAGTATTGATGCAACTATATTGAATTTCAACCAAAAGGAGGGAGGGCAACATAATTTATTGGGAGGCAGCCAAGACGGTTGATTGATACTCCATTGCTCAAGTGATGGCATATTATAAAGCTTAGGCAGAAGGGATAGAATAATAGCATGAATAACCGTTGGTGAACCAAAGGATCTTTCATGTGTCTTAGAATTACGAGCTCTCCATAATTGATGTACAACATAACAATAAATCTGACCCAGGCAAGGGTTTTCATTAGCTAGCTTCTGAAGTTCCCTCAATAGATCACTAAAGGAACTAAAAACAATCATATCAATACCCCATTTCCTAAGGATAGAAAAAACCTACAACATTTTTTCACATTGGACATCACAATTCTCAACCATTTCTTCCAAATTTTGACCCCACAAGCATGATTTGGATTAAGCTAACCATTTGTGATATAGCCATGATGTCGTCGGCACTGTATCCTTAAAAAAATGCCACTAGAAGATACTTTCTCTTGAGTGCAGCTTAAATTTCCTTATCCAGCTGACAGTGTAAATCAATCATCCAATTCTAACACGATATGCTATAGTTGTTATTGCCATGCTACACTGAGAACGGACCAGCTCCGGGCAATCCACTCCATCTCCATAGTTTGTTTTAATGGATGCATCACGTTGCGACGGCTGTTCCCCAAATCATCTTGCTAAGGCTTCATGGTTCCACTAATTAAAATTGTTAAATAATCTAAAGACTTTGAAATCCTCTTTCTCATATATATTATAGAAGGATGGACACTTTTTTGTATTACAATCTAGAATCCATATATCCTGCATAGTATCAATATATTACCTATCACTAATCTGCCATCTCTATATAAGTCTAAGAGATTTAGCATTATCTTCCATGAGATGGAAACATTTCTCCCAAGAGTCTCCACCCTTTAGTCCTTTTCATACTTGTCAATCAATATTATATGCAACAATGAGGTGGGATTCGTGAGGAAATTCCATGCTAGTCATGCACGAAGAGGTTCCTGCAACTGCTGAGCAGCATGGAAACTTAGGCCACCTTACAACAACATTTGACACAATTAATTCCAAGATACATAGTGAAGGCCTCTACTATTCAAACTCTTATGCTAGATAAATTACCTACCCAACAATTCAATGGAGTTTAAAATTCCTTTAGGGACCAATGTGTGAGTCATTAAATATATTGAGACTATCAAAAGAGATGTTCTGATGAGCACAACTCTACCCGCCAGTGATAAGTGCCTCTTACCCCCTAAGTTAATTTTATCATTTGTATTTTTTATGACTTTGAAAAGGATTAAAGTAATATGTTTACTCATAGTTAAAGTTTTCCCCAAGTAATCGAGTTCCTTGACTATTCTGAACCCCACCAACTTTGTTATCCTCCTTCTCTTCTAGTTAGGACTTAAATTTTTGAACATGATATATGACTTTTTTTTTTTTTAACAAAAATGCATAATGCATTAAACTAGAAAAGAAAAACAGATACAATCAAGAGAGCCCTAAAGCATCACATTCCTCCTTTAAACAAAACAGGAAAGAAGAAGGAATATCATCCCCAAGAAAATCATCCCACAAATAAGATATCTCTACAGCCAAATTAGCACAAATATCAGCTAATTTGTTATTACATCTACTAGCCAAATGCCAATAATTTGTTGCCCTGTCTAAGAAAAATAATCAATCAATTGCCTCTTCATACAATAAGCATTAGCCTTGCTAGCTACAGCAAATACAAGAATGCCATCCAAATACAGTAAGTGTGAAACTCTCTCAACATAAAGAGTAACCAAAACACAAAGGTGGACCCCGTCCTGCTTGAAAGCATTGGTTAGAAATTTAGAACATAAAATAAACAAATACAGAGATAAATTGCATCCCTATCTAAAGCCACTCTTGGCATCAATTCACCGAGATCTATTCCCGTTTAAAAGAATAGAGAATTTAGGAAATTAAATGCTTGGATCACCCACTTAATATACTGAATAAAAAAACCCATAAGCTTCATGACTTGCTACAAAGTTTTCCAAGACATACAATTATATGCTTGCTCTATATCTACCTTTCAAGCCATTAAACCAGCATTCATAATGGTGTGTTAATTCTTGCACATCATTTCTTCAACAATTAATCCATGGCTAGGAATAGATGGCTTAGGCACAAATGCTCCTTGCTCGTCACTTATGATCTCTGCAAGCATCAATTTAATTCTATTAACTAACACTTTGGCCACCACCTTATAAAGGGATTGGCACAAACTTATTGGTCAGAATTTAAATGATACATTAGCGGCTTCCACTTTAGGAATTAAGATCACAAGGGTGTCCTTCCAACACTGACATCAAGTTATTCTAAAAAAAATCCATTACTACCTTAATAACATCTATTTTGATAATAGCCCAGCAGAACTTCAGAAAAAAATCCATGATTCCATCAATACCAGTTTCTATAATATTTCCCAAATTGAAGACATCATTATGAATTTCAATTTAAAAAATACAAGCATCAAGAGACTAATGCCACTGCTCAGAAATCTTATCTTGGCCATGGAAAGTTTGGACAATTGTCGATCATAATACTACGATTCCTCCATTTCAAATTAAAAAATTGACAAAATTCATTTTGAATGAGGTTAGGCTCAACCACTACATCTCCCTATATATTTTTCACTTCCAAAATATGGTACTACATCTCCTAACAGAAACAGTCGAGTGGAAAAAGTGAGTATTGGAGTCACCCTCCAAAATTCATCTTATCTTAGCCCTTTGACTCTAACAGGTACAAATGTGGGTAAGAGTTTCGTTAATCTCCATAATATTGGCTCATAATTCTAGCGCCTTATCAGCATTCAAACCATTCATGGAACACTCAATTGCTTGGAGATCAATGATCTACCTCTCAAGTGCAGCTTTAAGTGTTCACAGATCCTTCAACCTATTCCATCTCCAGTGAAAAGGAGCTTCAAGAGTTTGATTACATTTATGATTAACTACATCCACTAGATGTCCAAATTTCTACTTATTGTAACTTTTGCACACTACCTACCATGAATTAGGATATGACGTTCAAATGTCTTCAAATCTCAATCACCTAGAGCTACTAAAATTAGATTGATGATTTAGTTTCAATAAAATTGGATAGTTATTGGAAGCTATATGGCAAAGATGATTAATAGTAGCAAGTTGTCCCACATTCAATCATTCAGTATTCATTATAACCTTATTAAGCCGAACCCATATCTTACTTGTGCCCTCCTTATTATTAGACCAAGTATATTTAGGTCCACTAAAGCCCAAGTCTTGCAGATCATTCATTGCAATAAAATCGGTCATTTCCCTTTCTCCTTTAGAGTAGGTAAATTGCTTACCACCTTTTTATCCTCTTGGGAAGATAATAATTGAAGTCACCACCTATAATTAGAGTTAGATTAACCACCATGTTAGCTTTAATAACATTCCAAAGATTTTGATGGAGATGGTAATCTTTGTTAGCATAAACAATAGAAATAACCACCATGTTAGGTTCAATAACATTCGAAAGATTTTGACGAAAATGATAATCTCTGTTAGCATAAACAATAGAAATGTCCTATTGCTACATATTTTGAAGTATTAGCTTCTCAATTAGCCTCTGGTTAGTAGCCTAAAATAATTCAAATTAAATAATCTCCCATCTCCAAAGAGCTAGCAAGCCACCAGATTTCCCCACTACTGGATGATGGACAAAATCCCATTGACACCCAATCAATTTATCCACATCCGACCTATCCAACTATCCAATTTTCATTTCAACTAATCCAACAAAAGCCACCTCATTGTCACCAACAAGGTGTCATAGGTAATTACTCACATTTGTTTTTGAGCACCCCTGTATTTCCCAAAAAGAATGGATGAGTGTAAATACACATAAGGGAGGCATCCATTAATTTCCTCCTTCCATTTTCTGGGATGCTACTTAATTGGACACAATTGACTTAACTCCTTTTCAAAGTGAGCCTACAAAATCTTATTTTTAGGCTCAGGCTACTTCACACCCACTGTGAACAAGAGAGGTTATTTAATCCCTAACATTTTATCTTTTGAAATGGGTTTAAAATTATCCATTATCCTCAACAAGTGTGGTTCCCCAACTTCTTTCAAGCTGACTTACTTTGGGGATGATTCAAGTTTAGCCAAACACAACACTTTCATAAGGCTTAACTTGCTACCAATTATTCCTAATCCTCTATAGGGTAACCAAATTCCATGGCCCAATAAGGCTTTCATCATCTTCCAATTCCATATTTGTGTCCTTCACAACCCCACTATCCTGCCTAACATTACTAGCACCTTGAGGTTGCTTCAATCCACACTCCTTATTAACTTTCTGATCCCTATGCTCCTTAATCATTTTATTGACTGCTACAATAAACTTACTATACTGCTGCATCTTAGCACTCTGCTTTAAAGAGAAGCAATTGTGTAATACCATGTTGAGCCTCCTTACTAAATGGTTTGAACTTACCATCGGGTAGTCCCATATTTGGTTGATTCACATTGGCATGGTCTACATGCTTCTGTGGGGCTGATGGTTGTGAAGTAGACTCCACCTCCTCCTTGCACGCTTGTAGCTAATTAGCTCATTTCTTCCTATGAGGACTTGAATCAAAGGACCCAACTAGTCCACCTCTTCCCGAGAGCCACCGTGTCTAGTGGAAGCCCCACTTTTCTTCCTATTAAGATCCTCACCCACAATGTGCTAGCTCCCCAAGCCGGTCTTTTCCTCTTGCTATTATATTTTCTCCCATAGGAGTTGGCCACGATTCCTTGGTCTTAATTTGTTTGCTTCTATCATTGTTGGGCAGGGAACTAGACCTCCCCCCTGGTTTAATTTGTTCAGTAGGTTTAGAACTATCGCCTCGCTTGCCCCCTCTAATAGGGTAATATACTTTTTTGTGCCCAATCCTCTTACGGCCATAGAATAGGAGGCTAATTCATTCATATTCAACATTTTTGTAGAACTTTTTTCCTAGTCCATTGGCCTAGATACCTTCCTGGAGTTTCCTAGTGATGTCCAGTTTAACATAGACCATGCAAATTCCCTCCTCCCCCAACTACCAGTTTGAACATTGATCTATAATGGCATCCCAATCCTAGATACAATCCTTACAATGCTATCCGCATCCCAATCCTAGATACAATCCTTACAATGCTATCCGCATCCCAAAATTGTTGGGGTAAGTAAGGAGGATGAATCCATATAGGTGAGGATAACCTGTCCATTGATTATGGGGAGAAACTTGGCGACCAGGCCACAATGTTACCACCAATTAACCATGAATTGCCACTTAGGACAGCATCACGTGCCTCCACCACAACAAAATAACAAATAAAACATTCTTGCCCAATGGTCAAGAGATGAATCTCTCCTAATCTCCGCCATTAGCATTGGAACTCCGAGTTAAGAAGGAAGTAAGGCAGCCTTTTCCCAAGGATTTTTCCCACCATTGCTTTATCTAACAGAGAAAGGTTCTCCTTGATGACTTCCATATTTAAGGTCCATTGCATCCCCATCCCTTGGGGTGACCTAGCCATAAAATATTTTTATAATGTGGATGTGTTCAGGCTTTCTCTAAGCATTCATCAACATTTCAAGAGGCGTTACCATCTGCCTCCCTTTGGACATAGTGAAACTCCCAAAAATCTTTTTTTTTTCTTGGAAGGGGCATTTTCTCGAACATCCAGAGTGCATTACATGGAAGCTTTCATCAATCAAGCATTGAAGCATGCCTTGTTCATATCTACTATTGGGTTACCCTCAAAATCACTACCTATAACTTTGATACAAACATACATAGCCTCTTTCCCACCTTTTGTCCCTATGTAAGCATAAGGCTCATCACGATCCTCAATGCAGCTATCGATTGGAGCCTCTCTAGTATCCATTATAGTTGCTTCATCCATAAGTATGGTGGAAACTTACCCAGATTTCCCCTCCTCCATTACCATACAGAACCCATATCAGAAAATGTTTTTTTTAAAGCGCATCTTAATCCCCTGCTTTAGTTTCAAAGGATCATTAGTCGTCAGACAACCCTCCACAAGATTCCAACCAGTAGATTTCTAAGAGTATTGTGGCTCTTAATTTTTCCCAGCACAAATTGAGACTACCCACTACTAGGTTTCTCCTCTTGTAACCGATCGGAGGTCCCGTTCGCCACCAACATATGCAAAGCTGAGCCCTTGCCCCTCAACTTGCTCATCAAAGGTTTCGTAGGAGAGCACTACCCCCCCCCCCCCCCCC